>NW_019266741.1:120194-203427 GCF_002742605.1 Olea europaea var. sylvestris
GGTCTATATGATGGCCTTGATTTAATTTGGATGATCAAAATTAATTAGATTGAAGTACGTTATATGCAAGTTGACGACCACTACTTTGAAAGTACATAGACTTTCATGAAGCACTCGATACGGATATTATCTAAGAGATAAATGAATGGAACTATAAAAGAGTTTCTGAATTCTAAATTCAAGTATAACCCAAGAATGCGGGGGGTTAAACTTAATGCTTGTGAACTTGAAATGGAAAGTTCAAAACTTGTGGATGCAACATTACTAGATTGCATATGTATTCCTAATTGAGGAATTGTGGAGGTAACTCAGTTTAACAGTTACGTTTACTTCTATCTTATAATCATAGAACGATATCTATGAAGGTAGAAAGATAGAAAACCCTTATACTAATTATAAGGATGATATATACTAAGTCTAAAGTGGATTATATGGGTTGTAAAGCTGATTATGGCGTTTGTTTAGACGTGCAAAAATAATTGGAATATATGGAGAATATTCATGAAGTTTAAATGCATGGCAATGTTTCAATGATGATATTGAATACCCATGATTCTAAAATCCACTAGTAAAAGTGATTGATTAGTGTAGTGTTTGATTGAAATTCTTTAACCATGTTTGAAAATTGATAAAGCTAATAAGGCATAGAGCTTCGTGAGAAGATTTCTTGGTGGCGACAATTTGCATCTATCAAATAAATCGATCGTTGGCTAGCTATATTTAATAAGATATTAAGTCACATGTAATGGTAGATCTAGACGTATAAGTCATTGACTTAATACTATTAAGCAGTTGATCTCAATAGTGTAAACTTGTAGTACCTTTAAAAGAGATTTACTAAGAGAAATCAAGATTTACTAAGAGAAATCAAGAAGAATGCATATCGAAGGGAATGGGATTGAAGCCTACTACGTTAGAGTCCTTGTAATGGTAACCCTACCTTGTTAACTGGAGATCCCAAGATCTTGGTTCAAAAGGACAACAAGTTATGAGGATTCCACGAAACATTTAGGAAAATAATTTCCTAACTCATTCGTATGATATTAAGGTGCTTTCTGCAAAGTTGCAAGAGATTAAGATAATCTTTTAATGATTTCTATATCTTGATTAAGTCAAGTGGAGTAGGGCAGAATACTCTTAATAGGAGGTCACCTATGTGAGTGTGAAGTGTGGCCGCTTCAATGAGAATTATTCAAGGCTTAAATACTCTAAACACTCACAGAACCAAGAAGGGTTCAGGGCCAAAATGAACCAAGTCATGAAAACCATGAACGGTTTAAGGAGGACATTGTGTGAATATCGTTGTCTTGACTTACACTAAAGGCTGAATGGTTCAAGGCATCACGTTTACCAATTAGCCGAGTAAGTCTGGTGGTATTTCACTAAGGGAGGTTCAAGACCAGAAGCTACCTTCCTTGATGCAGTATTTTTTCGCACCCTCTCTACATTGCATCATATCATTGCATTTGCATATACGTACCCAATTTTCATTCATGTGGGGGATTGTAGGAATTGGTTCAAATAATTAACCAAAAATTGGAAAACGAAAAGGTGTGTAAAAGTGGAAAATAAAAAGGTGTGACCATATGTCAACTTCGACCAAATATTCAGACTTAATCCGATGGTTACCAACTTAATCTACTCGTCGAGTAGATCGTCGTGGTATATTTGGAATCTCGAAATCAATTCCGGATGAATAAGAAATTGCGGACCAAATTTGGAAGAAATGAAGTGCTGCAACTTTTCGAAAGGATGAAAGTTTTGGCCAAGTGTTGCAACTTTTTGAAAGGATGCTTGTTTTGGCCCACACTACTTCATTTAAACCCTTTCTACATCTATAAATAGAATCCTATGGACATGATTTTGGGTACACCAATTGCATTGAGTATTCATTCTCCTCTTGCAATTCTCTCATTTCTAATTCCATAGCATTTTCATGCATTTCCTTGGTAGAGAGGGAATTCCGTTCAAGTTCGTTGGTCGAAACCATTTGGAGTGCTCCGCTTGACATGGTCATTGTATCTTAGGAGGTGATTGTCGAAAAATCGTTAGCACCAATGCGGGGCAAGTTCATCTTAAGGACCAAGTGTCAAACACTTGCCTCGACCAAAAATTCATCATTTGCATCTTTCTTCCTTCATTTTCTGATTTCTCTTAATTATGATTTGATTTTAGAAACTGATTAACATTATTTACATGTTTGTTCTGCGATATTTGATTCAAAGAATTAACTTACTTTCTTTCAAGAATCGAAAAAGATGAATCCATATTCATGTATTCTGATTCGGCAACTATGTTTGCTTCTCAAGTTCTATTTTGGTAAGTCGAAATTACGTTTCGATTTTACGCAAATAAACGGTATGCTTTTATGAATATAATATGCACATAATCGGTGTATTCCCCAGCATCCCTTGCCTCCAAATAAATTAAATTGGAAATGCAACATTGATTCAGAAATTCTTGGCAGATTAAGTGGTTGGTAAAGCTGTCCCAAATACATGAGGTGCCTGAAGTCTCGAGGTTCTCTGAAGAAGCAGAATCTTTTTTGCAAGAATTGATCGATGGATTTAGCTTGGATGATGCCTTGGAAGTTAAGAATATTGAGAAAGTGACTAACCATGATGTGAAAGCAGTGGAATATTTCTTGAAACAAAGATGCCATTCACATCTAGAGATAGCCAAGGTACAACTACGCTATATTGAAATTTTTCTTGTCATCCTGTTTAGAACAGTGGCCTCAACATGGTGATAATTTTTATTTATTTATTTATTTATTTTTATATCAGAGAGATAGACCTTTCTGTTATTGAGCATTTCTTCTCCTGTGTGCAATCCAAGGTGCTTGAATTTTTCCATTTTGCCTGTACATCCGAAGACATCAACAATCTGGCCCATGCATTGATGCTCAAAGAAGTCTCAGATAAAGTCATGGACAAGCTGATCGCAGCAATATCTAGCATGGCCACTGCAAATGCTCGCATTCCGATGCTTTCTCGAACTCATGGACATGTAAATCGTGTCCATGGACATAGTCTAAGGTATACTTAAAAGGCTCACTGTCTCTCAATACACATAGTTTACACAAATAAACTATGAAAAAATGAGGCCAAGTTGAGATTGAATTTTTGACAATAGCTTTGTTTGCAAATTTGCATTTACATTGAAGTAGTCACTACTCGGTGTCTCGGTGCATAATTGGCACAGATACTCTACTTTGGGGGAAATCTGCCTATATCTGTTGGGATAGCATGAAACATGATATTTTGTTTTAAACTTATAATAATCCTGGATGAATTATTTATCATATTGTTATTCTGTAGCCAGCTTCACCTACTACGTTGGGGAAGGAAATGGCAATATTTGCATACAGGTTAAGTCGAGAGAGGAGAAATATATCTCAAATTGATATTTTAGGGAAGTTTGCTGGCGCAGTTGGAAACTACAATCCACATCTAGCTGCTTATCCTGACATTAACTGGCTGCAAGTTGCAGAGGAGTTTGTGACATCTCTCGGAATAAGTTTCAATCCCTATGTGCCTCAGGTATATTTGGTAAAAAAACTCTGCTTACATATTTGTCTTGGTTCGTTGATGTCAGTTTCCTGATCCTGTGAAATTTAGGACTGCTCAAGTCGCCCTTATTGCAGTCTTCAATGATTTCTTCTTTTTATGATTCCATTTTATGCTTCATTTATTGGAGAATTAGGGATCCCTTCAGATTGTATAGCAACTGTATTGAACTTCATGTCCCGGAAAACCTTTTGTTACCTTACTATACCCCTGAAATGGAGATCATATGTTGGCTCACTAACCTATGAGTTAGTTCAAGTTCACCCAAATATTAAGGAAGAAAGAAAAAAATGCTTTTTATGTAATTTAAACTCATGATTTTAATTTTAAGTGTCTTTATACAGATTGAAACTCATGATTAATTGCAGCGAGACTTGACTGATTCAACTGTTCTGAGAAACATGGGTGTAGGACTGGGACATTCCCTTCTTGCTTATAAAAGTGCATTACAGGGAATTGCAAAGCTTCAGGTGCGAAATGTTATTGCATTTTATTATTTGCAAAGCTTCTGCAAGTCTACAGGTTTCCAAATCAACTCTTTTGAAGTACATGAATTTTGCAAGGTTGGGTCGGATAAGTAGCTGGAAGATAATGCTCACAAAAAAGCAATCAAATGTTGGATCTGTAGCAATTTTTCCTGTATTTATTTGCCAAATTTGTTGTATAGTTCTTTTTTTATTTTTATGACCATGGGAGTCCGGACCAGCTTACATGCACCTCGACTAATCTCACGGGATCCTAAAATTTACAGCCGAATATTCACCTCAGTGACCCTAAAGGAACTCGAATTGGTGACCATTAGAGAGCAAACTCAAGGCCTGAGCACTGAGCTACCCTTTAGGGTTGTCGTATAATACCTTTTGAAACAATTTTCTACATCTTCTATTTGTTTGTTTCTGGTATTCTGTCTGATTGGTGATCTTGCTTGGCTGTATACCATATTTGATGTTCTTAAGATCTTCTCATGTTTTTCCATTTTTCCCTTGGTTTCCTCAAAAAAATTAAATTGAGCAAGATACAAATTTCTGCTAGATCCTGGATATACAATGGTAGCCTCATAAATTGTCTTCCTTTTTTGTTTAATTATAGGTTAATGAAGCTTCAATGCTTGAAGACCTGGACAATACGTGGGAGGTTCTTGCTGAGCCAATACAAACTGTTTGTACCTTCTATAATGTTATAAATTCTTTTCTCAGTAATTATGGAAATTTATCATTGATATGGAGCCATCTTTCCGTTCCACTTGTGTTCCCTTTTAAACTGGGCATGCTTTAGTGCCACATGGAAAGTCCTTGCATGCCAATTATTTTAATTTGCTTCCTCCTAATACTAAAACCCTGTACTTCTGTTAACTGCTTTTCCAATAAAGGTTATAGTCTTTTTTAAAATTGGCACCCATAAGTAATAAATTCTTCATATTCTTGCCTTTCATGTTGCTAAGATGAACCAGCCAGCATAGGTTCAATGAGAAGTGTTTAATTTTAGAAATCTGCTCAACTCGTGTTATCATCTTTGTTTCTTTATTATTATTATTATTTTGTAGGTGATGCGGAGATATGGTGCTCCAGAGCCTTATGAGAAATTGAAGGAGCTAACAAGAGGAAGAGCTGTAACCAAAGAAAGCATAAGAGAATTCATTGAAGGGTTGGATATACCATTTGAGGCGAAGAAATGTCTTAAATTTAACACCCCGTACTTATGTTGGGGCAGCCGTGGAGCTGGCCAAGAACGTTGCTGCAGCCGTGAGTTTAGTCAATGGCGCTAAGATATTGTGAGAAGTTTACTGATGATATGCCAGGACTCTGTTTCTAAACCTCTATGGCATGTGTGTTATGTATTACGGAAAAAACTGGACCTTACAATGGAAGAGTTTTAACTGTTTCTTCCTCCCATGTCAAAATGGTTCGGCATTGAACAAATTGCACATGCAAACTGCTGCTACATTTTTCAGTACGGGGAAAGAACATGATAAAACTGTGACATTGTCATTATAATTCCGTGGATTGAAGATTCTCTCTTTCGTATGATGAACGTAAACATATTCGAGAAGAAATCGTGTCAAATAGAAAGATATTCCGTTTCATGTAGAAAGGAAATTATATGATTAACCTAAAGGTCTGTTCTATAGGGATTTTGAGAATTGATTTTTTGACTGTTAGGAAAAAATGGGGGCTATCTGTGAGAGAAAAAGTAAAAAATGACGATTGAAATAATGAAATAACGACCAAAAAATCAATTTTTTGATGTGAAAAATCACTCACAAGCAGAACTAGCATTTCCTATTTATTTGTTACGTCAATAAGAAAGAAGAATATATGATCAACCTAAACCTATCTCTTACAATTTATTCTTCATCTCAAATAGACAGAAATTTTGATCAAGAAATTATGATCCCCAAACAAGGCTAATTTATTAGTCGGTGGTGCAATGCCAATCCTAACTATAGGTCGGTGCGCGATCCCCTAAGACCTCACATTAGTGAGAGCCCTAAAAATTTTTTATGATATATTATAATTAAAAATAAAAATATTTTTTAAAACAGAAAATGTTTTACATTCTTACACTGACATGACAATTGCATAAGATTATTTTTTTTTTTTTTTTTTTTTTTTTTTGAATAAAAATTTTTTTTTTTTTTTTTTTTTTTTTTGTATTTGAAATTGGTTCAAGACCCCAAAATCTCAAAGGTTTGCATTTAGATTTTCGAGCTGTGACTTTTGAATTAAGACTTCCCTATTCTCATTAAGAGCATGTTTGTTTCTCATTTTCATAGTAAAAATACATTTTGTAATAGTGATTGTTGAAAAATGTGTGGTTAAAAAATAAGAAAAAGTTTTAATTTTGCGTGTAATATTATTTTATTTAAGAGTGTATGGTTGAAAATAAGAGAGAGAAAAATGTATTTTGGGAAAAATGGGTACCAAACAAGGGCTAAATCTGAATCAATAAGGAATTTGTCAGATAGACAAATCTTTGAAAAACTAACCCCAGCCTCCCTGAGCAAGACAACAGACACAGAGCATAAAATGTATGGTTGAAAACAATTTCAAAAAAAAATCTCTTCCAAACAAATCCTTAATTCCATTCCATAAAATAAAAAAATACCAAGAACAAATAACTGTCGCAAAATAAAAAATACTAGGAACGCATTCTCCAATCAAATTTGAACTGATACTACAGACCATGAATTTATATAGCAACCGTAAAATACAGAAAACAAGAAGCCAAAAACTCCCAAGGCAAAATAATCTCTCGAAAGCAAAACAACAGAGAATTTGACTTTTTGATGAAATTGGAGAGAAGAAATTTTGTACTTATGCCATGAATAAGAGCCTTAGCTTTCCACTGTTTTGTGTTGCACATCTAGTTTTAAAACATGCATAATATTCAACACCTAAAGAAACAACTTTTATGCCATAAAAAGATATGTCGCTTCGAGCTATGTATTTCCTTCCTTTATTAAAATATATCTGGATGAAAATGTCCAGGTATGGAGTTGCTCTGCTGGGCCAGGCGCAAATGCATCGTCAATGCATAGTTGTTCACCTGCAAGAAAATAAAATCAGGAATTTGGATAATGGTTGACAAATCTTTAATGAAAAAGAAGTCACTTTTTTCCCAAACACGTCTGGCTTTTCATTCAAAGTTGCCATTTCTACAGAAATTTTTGTACAAAATGTTACATTTTCAATAGCAATTACTTACTTTTAAGTGGGTTACTTCATTATTTCTTTTTTCTTTTTTCTTTTTCCTTTTTTTTTTTTTTTTTGGGTGGTGTGGTGTGGGGTGGGGGTGTCGCAATTCACAACATCCACTTATCCCTAAATAAGGTTTCATGAAGTTACTGTATTTACCTCAAGAGTTCTCAACTGCTCCTGATATTGAGCCACCAAACGCTTCAATTGCTGCACCTCTTGGTTACTCTCATCATACTCCTTCTGACGTTCACGCTGAATGGAAACAGCGCGTTTGAGAATGACATTGTCCCGAAGAAGTGCCTCAATTTGTTCCTTCAGCATCATGTTTTCCTGCTTTGGATGAAAAAACTTAAAATACGTGCCCTTAATAGCACCAGGAAGAACACAGTGGAATCGGCCTTAAATTAAGAAGCAATTCTTGTAATAAATAGCAAGCAGCATTGGCTTGTTTTCCTACCAATTATATTCGAAACAAATATGGCCCCGTTTGTTTCCCATTAATATAAGAATGAAAATGAAAAATATAGTTGTTACGGACCGCACACAAAATATAGAAATTCAAATATGGTGGCTTGATGTGATGGATAACGGTCATATTTTTCATTTTAATGATCAAATAATGAGAAACAAACAGGGGCATAAATCCAAACGCATCTTTCCAAGCAATAACAACTAATATACTTGTAGGATCAAGACAGCCCAAGGTGGAAACTAAGAAACTTAATTGACCATATGCTTCTAGTGCATATGTTTGGTGCACAATATTGGATAGGACTCAACAATATAATAAACAAAATTTTAGCTTCTTTTTCTTCCTTGATAATGTTCAGGAATATTGTCACAGTACAATCATATGCTCCCTATCAAACAAACCACTAATGGTTATGTTTAACACCACCAGAAAACCCTGTTCCCCTTAAACAGGTTGGCTAATGAAACCACTTCCCATCAACAGTTACACAACCACCTTGCAGCTTCAATGATCTAAAAGCAAAACAGGTGTGTAAATTTGGAAATACCAACCTTTTGAAAATTTTGAGATGCTTCAGCACCAGCTCTAGCACTGATGGATTTTTCCAAACTTTCCAACACTCTTGTTGCACGGAATCTAGCATCATCTAAGCTAGTTGCACTCATCATCTCTTTCACAACCAACTCAACCCATTCTGCACCATCCACCGGCAGGTTGTTCTGGACTTGAGAGTCCTCCAAAAGAACTGCATCACCCAGAGTTGGTGTCGCACCTGTCAATTTTAGATGTATTGTGTGATTCACATGTTTTTAATAGGCATTGAAGAGCCTTTAAAATGAAAATTCAAGATGTCAACAAAGACAAGTCAATAATAATGCTTAAAATCAAGGGAAATGGCCCACTTTTTAATTATTAGCAAGTATTAAACTGCTTCAAAATGATATTTTGCGAGTAACAAAAGTGGGAAGACCAACTAAAGCATAGAAATCACAGATCCAATCACAGTCCCAACAGGTGATATAGTTAATAGGAAAATCACATTTATAGACAACATGAAAAAATCTATGCTTATCATAGATCATGTATATCGGTCTAAGACCCTTCTCACTATTAAGCATTTTCTTTCTTAAATTTTCTACTACACCTCAAGATAACGTATATTAATGGATATTCTAAATATATTTTTTTATTTATTTTGAATAGGCACTTGAGTACCTTTTTTGGACGGTATCAAACTTTCGCTGTTACCTCGCCGTATCTTAATAGGTGGCACTTTAACATACGATAACCTTAATAGCCTGTTCTAGGTTTCCAATTTCATCTAGAGTCATCTTTTTCATTTTCTTTTTTTTTTTTTTTTTAACTGTTGAGATCTATATTTTTAATCTGGTATTAGTTGGGCAGGAATAAGCTGAGCATCTAAAGACTTCATAAAAGGTAAACCACTACACGCTAAACATCAGACTACATTTTCGGATGATTAAATCTATATTATTACATGTTGATTGCTACCACGTACAGATAAATGTAATAAATGCACGTAAAACGTTTATTAAATAAGTATAATTCATAAACTTTACAAGAAAGAAGAGTAACATGAAACAATTTATAGATAACATACAATAAAAAACCATGTGGGAAGGGTGAACCTCAACCCTTTCCAGATACTTCCTCGTATTTGTCCTATGCAATATATATGCTTACCTTCCTCCATACCTGCATTTACTTCAGCAGAAAAACTCGTGTTGCTAACCATGCTTTCTGCATATCCAAGACGAAGTCCCTGTAGGCTCTTGATAGCAGCGTCTAAATTATTGCCAGATTCTTCCAAAACTTTCTCAAGAAGCTGCAAAACATTTTTAGAAATAATCAGCAGTTATTGATTGTCTAAACAATTATGGTTATCAGAATTTGCTAAGGTAAGAAACATTAATAGGGCTAAGGTAAGAAACATTAACAGGAGGAATTATAAGGTATTTGTTTTGAATAAAATAACAGAAATAACTAAGTAAATGTTAAAGAGGTCCTCTGAACATATAAGTTAAGAAAATCAGAAGGATAAAACCCTGCAAGTCAATCTGCTTTTCAGTAACGCATATTTCGCCAAGGAACAGCATTTTTTATTTTTTTTTTGGCAGTCATACAATAGAGAAAGAAATTCAAGAAAAGGTTGTTGGCGATTTTAGTCCTTCCAGAAACAAAATTCATTTTTTTTTTTTTTTGGTCAATCTAAGCATTGAATACGCAATTAAGAAATATTTTGTGTCGCCCCAAACCACCATAAAACCTGAAGAAAATGCGAAAAAAATTAATACAGAGGTGAACTAACCTGACTATCCATATCAGGAAACAAAACCTTGAGCTGATTGATGAGACTCCTCGGCGGCGAGTAGGAGAACCGAACTGGGGAGGTGGCAGAAGAGCAGCGAAGTTTCTTGGAAACCGGCGGGGACCCCGACACTGGCGATGACGTTGTTTGTATCTCTTCGAAGAAAGATCTCTTCCCACACACTATCGCAGACATCATTAAAATTATTTAAATCTGATACAAATCAATTAATTATCGAATCCCCCTTTCCAATTCTCTTCTTTTCTTTCTTTTCTTGAATTCAGAAACTGAACTGAATCAGATGAAAAAAATTAGGAATTAGGGTTAAGGTTCTGGGCGGTGCCTTTTAAATTCCAAGCTTTTCGTAGGGAACACTTTTTGGTCCGTTGCTTTGCTTTGGATGGGGTAGTTATTGGGTTTTAATGGATACTTTATCCTGGTTGTGGGACGCTAAAAGAGGGCGGTGGGGGTGTTCTACACGCGATGAAGAAACCCATGGATTAGGAGTTCCCCGAGTCTTGGGTTTGAACTGCACTTAAAAAAAAAATTAATAATTAGTACTGAAAAAATTGCTATTGAAGCCAACGTGGTCGCAAATGATTGAATTGCTTTTAGCTTTTTCATTTTATCTTCCAATCAATTCCCGTCATATCTTATTTGTAAAAATTTTTTATACTTATAGCATGATTCAATAAATACTATCTAGCACCAATTTTGATGCTTTCTGCATATCCAAGACGAAGTCCCTGTAGGCTCTTGATAGCAGCGTCTAAATTATTGCCAGATTCTTCCAAAACTTTCTCAAGAAGCTGCAAAACATTTTTAGAAATAATCAGCAGTTATTGATTGTCTAAACAATTATGGTTATCAGAATTTGCTAAGGTAAGAAACATTAATAGGGCTAAGGTAAGAAACATTAACAGGAGGAATTATAAGGTATTTGTTTTGAATAAAATAACAGAAATAACTAAGTAAATGTTAAAGAGGTCCTCTGAACATATAAGTTAAGAAAATCAGAAGGATAAAACCCTGCAAGTCAATCTGCTTTTCAGTAACGCATATTTCGCCAAGGAACAGCATTTTTTATTTTTTTTTTGGCAGTCATACAATAGAGAAAGAAATTCAAGAAAAGGTTGTTGGCGATTTTAGTTCTTCCAGATACAAAATTTAATTTTTTTTATTTTTATTTTTGGTCAATCAAAGCATTGAATACGCAATTAAGAAATATTTTGTGTCGCCCCAAACCACCATAAAACCTGAAGAAAATGCGAAAAAAATTAATACAGAGGTGAACTAACCTGACTATCCATATCAGGAAACAAAACCTTGAGCTGATTGATGAGACTCCTCGGCGGCGAGTAGGAGAACCGAACTGGGGAGGTGGCAGAAGAGCAGCGAAGTTTCTTGGAAACCGGCGGGGACCCCGACACTGGCGATGACGTTGTTTGTATCTCTTCGAAGAAAGATCTCTTCCCACACACTATCGCAGACATCATTAAAATTATTTAAATCTGATACAAATCAATTAATTATCGAATCCCCCTTTCCAATTCTCTTCTTTTCTTTCTTTTCTTGAATTCAGAAACTGAACTGAATCAGATGAAAAAAATTAGGAATTAGGGTTAAGGTTCTGGGCGGTGCCTTTTAAATTCCAAGCTTTTCGTAGGGAACACTTTTTGGTCCGTTGCTTTGCTTTGGATGGGGTAGTTATTGGGTTTTAATGGATACTTTATCCTGGTTGTGGGACGCTAAAAGAGGGCGGTGGGGGTGTTCTACACGCGATGAAGAAACCCATGGATTAGGAGTTCCCCGAGTCTTGGGTTTGAACTGCACTTAAAAAAAAAATTAATAATTAGTACTGAAAAAATTGCTATTGAAGCCAACGTGGTCGCAAATGATTGAATTGCTTTTAGCTTTTTCATTTTATCTTCCAATCAATTCCCGTCATATCTTATTTGTAAAAATTTTTTATACTTATAGCATGATTCAATAAATACTATCTAGCACCAATTTTGCCAGAGTCCAAGTTTAGATGATCACATTTGATTTCTTCGATTAATGAATTATATGTCATTTCAAAATTATTTTGACTGATGTTCGAGATCAATGATATTGAATAACATTACTCATTACACCTACACGACTGTACATGAAATTGAAATTGGAGGATGTGAATTGAGAGAATCTGAACCCATAAACACAACAACGTTGCGGTGTATAGTTTATCTAGAGTATTTGACACAGAATATTCTTATTGTTTTTCTTCAATTTTGATATTTATACCCTCAAATCAACTTATTCTTGTACAAAATGTCGTTTCCATCACCTCGTACCAACCTATTGCTGTTCCAAAATAGGTTAATCTGATGGCTGAAGTGATATGGACAATTATTAAGACACCGTAGAAACGTTTTGTGCCAATTACCTGTTAATTTACAATTTATTCAAAATTCATCAAATTACTTTCTTACTAAATTAATATTGAACTTACATATATACGATTTCAAAGACACAACAGTTCTTCCCAATTTGTGTACAACATCAATATTGATTATATGGAATAACAAGAAGATTTTAACTTATTTTACTTAACTGTATCAAGGTTGTTTAATGGATTCATCCATACTTTCAGATGTGCCATTAAATTACAAAAGAATGACGAAAACAAAGTTTTAAACTGATACTTGAAGAAGAAGATATTATTAATTTCTTCAAAATCCCTTTTCTCATTTCAAAAGTGTTGCAAAATCAAACAATTGAAATTGACCTTTTATGTTTATTTGAAAATTTTCTTAAGTTCATGATTATTGCTACAACGAGAACAAGGGACGAACACTTATCCTGCTCGTTATACTTGCTCATGGATGTTACAATCTTTTTACGTAATCTATTTCACTCTGGTCAACGACTTCTCGTCTTGTTCTTGATCAGTCACTGAACTTTCACATACCATAAATGACTAAAGCATAAATCAGATGTTCAGAGCTCGAAAATGATTAAAAACACAGGAATCTTAAGATGTATTGTACATCAAATTTTCTACAAACTAATCCAATGGAATGAGAAGATACAGAAAGGAAACCTAAGGGCTAACAACTTATTTTCACTAGGCCAGTTTCTACACAGCCGAAGCCAAGGTGTAGACCATGTAACTTCTGTTCAGTTGCCAGGAAATTCTTCAGATGCATGACTGATGAGCTTTACTCTTCGAGATTTAAACCACAACTTGTATCGCTCTGGATGTTTGATGGTAAGAGCAATTTCACCATCCAATTAACCAGAATCCACGAAACAACGGTACTGCAGCTAGAAGCAGAATCGAGAAAGAAATATAAGTGCCAAAGGAAGTTATACAGGAAGATGTTACACATTTTGGATACTCGGAATTTGCACCATCAACAGCAAATTTGTCCTTGACTTTTCGCTATTGTTGTACAATCAGTCTCCAGCAGTGGAAACCACTCAAATCTTCTATAAAATCATCATGTTCATCACAAATCCAACCAACTTTATGCAGCTAGGTTTTGTTTCCCAGATTAGGTTAGCAGACAGAAATTCGAAATTTAACAAATTTCTATGAGGGTGCATCAAAAATTTGGAATTTGTGCCGTGGGTACTAATTGTACAACTATAATGAAAGGGGAAGACTTGCCCCTTTTTAAAGGTCGTAAACTAACTTGCTACTTGGCCAGTAGATTGCAAACCAATGGTGCAAATTTCCCTTTTGAATAGTGCGTGTCCCGAAGTACACATGAAATACAATCCAACCAAATAAGATCAGCATTTAGCATTTATTCCTACATTCTCTAGGACCACGGCTTTTATCTATATTTTATCCACAAATTTCATAGGATCCACAACTTGAGTCTACAACAACCTTTACCAAAAATACACTTTGCCTGTTAATGAAGAGTGCATATTTTTTGAATCAATGCTCCGTATAGTACACAATGTTTCATCGCTCCATACAAGTACGGAGCTTTATCCCTCCCGGCCGACTTGGATTCTATTACTAGAAGAATCAAGACACACGTATACAAAGTCATTTTTACTTTATATCCGGATGTCTTGATTCTTTTTGAATCCTTGGCCGTGGATCATTGATCTTTTATGTATCTTGCCTTCTTTGTGTCTCCCGGGTATGCCCGGAGTAGTTGTTTTCGTTTTAGATTTTGATTTGCCCGGGAATGCCCGGTGTACTTGTATTTATCATTGACTTTGATTCGTCCGGGTATGCCCGGTGTACTTGTATTTGATTATGGACATTGTCTCGCCCTGGTATGCCCGGTGTATTTGTACATGGTACATTTTTGATCTATATATTTACATTTACCGATAAAAAAAAAAAAAGGAGCTTTATCAATATTGACCTTCAGAAAAATAGCACATACTACATCCTGTTTGTTTCCAATTATTTGAAGAGAATAATCCATTTTTTGACCCTTTTTTTGCCAGCACTTGGGACCCACTATGACAGAAGAAGTCGACAATTCATGGCTGAAAGGCAGATGCAACAGTCCAAAAATGAATTGAAATTGGGCAAAATTTGGAAACAAACAGGGCAGAGATTTTGTTACAATGTGTACAATTGAGACTATTTTATGCTTGAGACTGGTTTCGACTTAAATTATGCACAGAGAATTTACGTGTTGACACATGCAGCGTTGTAGTTTTTGGAAGAAAAAATTAGAACCTCTTGGTCCAATATACAACGAGATGGCTAAAATAAAAGGATGGGGGCTGAATGTAATGATCAAAGGTTAATTTTCTGGAATCATAAAAAAATCATCAATCATATACTCTAATACTCGAAGGAAATAAAGAGACGTAGAATTTACCACATGACATTATTTTATTGCCGAGGTTCCACCAACATATATAGTGGTTTCCCACCCAACCTGCACCTTCCCTATGGAAGATAAAACAAGTGAACTAATGGCTATATACATTAATTCAAGCCAAAAAGTACAATAACTGCACTTGCAATAAGGAATATCTGGTGAATGTCCGGCAAAATGAGAGATTAGAACATAAAACCTTGTATCTAAAAATACACTTCGGGAAATAGAATAAACACAAAAAATGAGGATCACAAAAAGTAAGCCAGATTAGAAAATTTTAGATTCTGCATTCAACCAATTTGCATTATTTTAGAACGGAAGTAGTTTCCTGCATCCAAATTTTTGTATTGATAAGAGGAGAAACTTATGAGTTTGAATTTAAAAAAAAAAAAAAGACCAATTTCAGGTAAAACTTTAGTTTTCTGGTCAGATCCATGCAGTGAACTTGTTTTAATTACCATGCATTAAACTAGAGGAAAACTGCGACGTTTGAAGTCAGATCTGCGGTTTTGGTTTAGAAGGCAGGTTTCCATGTACCATTTGGTACATTAACAGCCTTGTTACGAAAGGATTTGCGACACAAAAGATCATTAGAGATAGAAGTTGAAGAACTGAAGAAAATTAGAACATGGATATAAAACCTAGGCCTATGATAGGAAGAAAAA
This sequence comes from Olea europaea var. sylvestris, assembly GCF_002742605.1. NCBI lineage: Eukaryota > Viridiplantae > Streptophyta > Magnoliopsida > Lamiales > Oleaceae > Olea > Olea europaea. The sequence goes on from NW_019266741.1 coordinate 135,769, forward strand.
GGATTTCAAAACATTAAAATCTTTAGCTCAGAAGTAGCAATATGCTGGTGGAATTTGTAAGCTTGATGAGTTTTGACGCTTTCTCTTTCCTCCATTTTTTTTAGATAGAAAAATGCTATCCTAGGATTTGACCCCCAGCTTCTCTTGCTGCATAGCAATAAACAATACGGGCAAGCAGGTATAATGCTTTTAGGAAAAAAAAAATTATAAATGGTGAGAAACATAGGAAAGGAAGGATGGTTTTGAATCTATTCTAAGACTATTACTTCTAAGCAATATACAGCACTGGGAATAGTTCAGCAACAAATGGAGGATGCAGCATTTCCGATGCTATACTCAAAAGTGGAAAATTAAATTACGAATAAGTACTTCAGATCAATGACTTGTAAATTATTCCATAAAATAAAATGAGGGGCAATCAGAGAAGTAGAATTTGAATTACCTTGACCTCCGGCAATCCGATAACACATGCACATTCAACTACCTCAGCACCAACTCGTTCTGAAGAACAAAAGCACAAAAGAATGTCATCATCTGTTCGAGTTCTAAGTAGAAGGCATGTTTGGCTAAGCTTAAAAGTTATTTATATGTAACCTTGTTGCTAAATATGACTGAGGTATTCTAAGTTACTTCTATTTCACATGCAGAATGTAATGGGATAATGGAACAACTTCAGGATCTTACCTAAAAGCCTCGTGGCTGCAGACAATGTTCCTCCTGTAGCCACTAAATCATCAATTACTAATGCACGGTCTCCACGCTGAACGGCCCCGACATGCATCTCTAAACGATCTTTACCATATTCAAGCTCGTAAGCTTCAGAAATAACTTCACCTGGACATTATTGAATTCATTAATTTAAAGATTGGGCTGCCAAAAAATGGTTCCGGCAATGAAAGTATGCTCTTAATGATTAATAGAAACAACAAAAATAGATACGAAAGTTTGACTTTCTTTTACACTTGCCAAATCTGCTCTCATAAAGTTTTTTCATTAAGAATTACTACACTCTACTTTTCCACCTTTAGTATAATTCACAGGTATCAGAATCTAAACAGAACGAATCATTGCTTTCTTGTTCCATAAAATCTAAAATCCACGAGGCAATACATAAAAATAAAATGAAAGAAATAGATGCTTCGACAAATTCTTGCCAACTATTGGTCAATATCTTAGTTCAGGTGCTCCTAAAAGTTGTAGAACAGGCAAAAAACAGAAAAGGAAACAGGGTCACGAGAGCTGTTTTTCTTTTTTTGTCTGGAGGTTCCAATTGGGCAAACAGCTTCAATTGCCCACTGTTAGAGCAGTTTTTACTGCCACATTCTTCATACATATTAGACTTTAACGGATAATTCCTCCTAATTGTATCAATAACTCATCTATAATTCAAACAGCCCCCAAGAAATAGGGTTGCTGGAAATAGGTATTATGTCCAGAAGTAACCATTTTGATCTCGCACTGAAACATTTTTTTCAGAAGGATCAACCTGAATAAGCTGAGCTATGAATCAATGGTTAATTACCTGGTAGCTTTCCCGGTTTGCGTAAAGGGATAAACTTTGCACCAATTGCTAATGCAATTGTAGGAGCAAACATAAATCCTCTAGCTTCAATTCCTAGAAGATAATATGGAAGTTATCACTTTGATCGAGCATGAAATAATTGTCAATTACTCTTAAATTTGATTTATCAAAAGTGGCAATCAATTACAATTCAAGAATTCCTCACATGAGCAATGTGCAAAAACTCAAATTCTCTTTTTGCCTGCACTTTTTGAACTCCCTTTTCTTTTTGTTTTAAGATCATTTGAAAATATGATCAAAAAGCTTCAGAAAGTCAAAAAAATTTGCATAATCTTGAAACTCGTGAAATTACACCAGACCTATAAGAGGTCAGGTGTTAGAACCATACCAGCAACAACAGAGATATCCATATCCCTGTAACGATCAACGAAGATATCAATAGTGTCCTTGAAGGCTTTGGGATTCGACAACAACGTTGTTATATCCTGAAACATTATTCCTGGCAACCAAAAACATATCAACTACATTATTACACAAATTTTTCTTCAAATATTACATCAAAAAAGTCCAACATAAAAGGAAAAGCATACACACATAAATTTATAAAATGAAATAGAAGTGTACCTGGCTTCGGGAAGTGGGGAACAACAGTAATTGAATCAGAAATGCCCTTCAATCTTGGGTCTCCCTTTAGACCATTCTCCGCTGCAAACATTTTCTTCTCTTCAGAGCCGAAGTGGGGAGTGGGAATTTTTTAGAAATTGGACAAATCTACACTGAGGAAGATCCAAAAGCTGGTTTATGCTATTGTTTATACACCCAACTTTTTACTTCTTAACTCTCTGCATTTACAGAAAGGGGTGGTTGCCCGTGCTTGAATAGGGACTTCAACGCAGTGTACTGGTTATGCTGAATACTGAGACCTGGTAGACGACGAGTCTCTATGCTGAGTATTCAACTATTTATTATAGGTTTTGGATAAAGAAACTAGGGGAATATAAAGATATGTTTGGGAAATATTTTAGTACATAAAGTTAATTTTACTATTTAGTCAAAGTCAAATTAAAATTCCAATTATACATTCAAAATTAGAGCAATGCTGCAGAAACAAACTGAAAAACAAGGTTAAAAACAGGCTGCACATATGTCTATGCGTGATTGTAGAGTTTAAAAAATTAAAATTAGAGAAGAGAGGATCTGCACGTTATGATACATAAAATTAATTTTTACGTATCAAATGTAATATAAAAAGATTGCTCGGTTATAATATTTTATCATTACAAACATTTTGAATCATAGAAATTGAATTTTGAGAGTACAATTTTCTTTTTTTCTTAAATTTTTATGTTACATTTTTTCTTTAATTCGTTCGAGATTTAACAAATCTTTCAATAAATTGGTACTAAATATTACTTTTACATCACTTATAAAGTATTTTAGAATAACGTGCAATGCATGTTCAACTTTGACTAGGCATATATAAGTGTCAAGTGATATAGCGGAAGAAAATTAGGAAATTTGATCCCCTATCTATTGTTCAATAAACAATTTGATCCTTATCCTTTTAAAAAGAAGCACGTTCCTTATCCTTTTAAAAAGAAGCACGTTCATCCCTTAAATTATCACTTGACACTTTCAAGAAAATAATGCTATACACCAACATTTCTAGTAATCAACATCTAATGTGGCAGTGATATCACTACAACAAATTTAAAATATATCATGATTTTACAAGAGAATGTGATGATTATCCTACTACAACATAGAGAAGGGCATAGCTACTTCTCACAATTTTGACTCGGAGAAAAGAAAAATTCTAACGAACATTATCTTTGAGATCTGCTGGAATTGTTTAGCCCTAAAACTGGCACTGATGGTGCTTATGGATAGCATTAATCTTTATAAAAATAACATGTCTCGATTTAAATTTGATGATTGATTTTACAACTATAATGAATGGTTGATGATTAATTTTCTTTTTCTTTTTCTTTTTCAATATTAGGGACCAACTCATTGTTGAGCAATAAAAGGAGGACCGAGAGTGCATTTTTCCCAAGAAAATAAAAATGATAAATTGAAAGATAAGAAAAATGAGCGTAAAGAAGGTCATACGCAATAAATGCCGCGTCTCGAGTGTGTTTTGTGTGTGGAATGGAGGAGCAATCACTGGTGCATGGTGGTCTAGAGGCAACAGCATGCATGTAAAGGAACACAGCATAGGTATGGACCAATTACCCTGCCCCATTTAATGCCATCCCCATCAACTACTGTGCACTGTTTCATCGGGTGATAAATGCTAGTTGGTTCGCGGGTTCAAACATTGAGCAGTTTGAGCATATGTTGAAACGAGCTCGGCAAGGTCGTCTCCTCCAAACTCAGCCCATGAACAACTCGAATCGTTTTAAAACGAATCTCTGCGCTGAGTATTCAACTATTTTTTTTTTTTTTATAGGTTTTTGATAAAGAAACTAGTTTTTATGCCGAGTATTCAACTATTTATTGTAGGTTTTGGATAAAGAAACTAGTAGGATACAAAGAGTAATATTGAAACTTAATTTTACTATTTAGTAAAATTCAAATTTAAACTCCAATTATAAATTCAAAATTACATCCCAGGACTATTCACCAAAGGTTAATTTCGCTCATCAGCTTGATTGCTCAAACTCGGCCCCAAAAAAATCCGAACAGCCCGATTCGAGGCTCAGTAAAATTGAGTCCCATTTTGGAGTGTCAGGCTGAGCCTGAGCATTGAGCCAATAAAATCCCGAATAATTTTTACTCAAATTGAGCTCAAGCCTCGAGTCTTGACTCGAGAGCTGGCTCTGCTCGACTCATTAACATGCCTATTATTCACGCATAAGGATGTCAATTTGGCTCATTGGCTTGAGCCACTCGTGACTCGACTCAAAAAAACCTGAACAAGCCCCGCTCAAGGCTCAATTGAGGCCTACTTTGGGTGTCAAGCAGGCTTGTGTCATAGGGCATTTTTTGCCAATGACTAGCCGACCCTTTAAAAAAAGGAAAGAAAAAAAAAAAAAAAAAGTGAGCTGCGCATGGCTTGACTCGAAAATGCTCGAGTCGAGACTAGATTTTTTGACAGAGTAAAAGCTCGATTTGACTCAGGGAAAAAAAAAGTCTGAATCATTTTTACTCGAGCCGAGTCTTAGCATCAAGTTTTGGCTGCTTGGCTTAGTTTGTTAACATCCCTATTCAAGCATTATATGGTCTTCACAATTACTACTTTTGAGAAGTTACTAATAATCTTTTCAGAACAGAAGCTAAGTTAATCATCAATGAAAGATAATATTTAAGGTAGTTGTAACACGAAAAAAATCGATGCAATCTTGGTAGAATGAGAGGAGGGAAGATATCTAAGTTTTGCTCGTCGTTGCATTTATGTCTACAAGTTTTTTGTTACGTTATTATTCCCGACTTCAATTAATTATCATATATTATTCTCATAAATATATTTGTTATAAATATTATTTTACAGTGCTTTGTTGGGGTGGGCAAAATTCAAACTTTTGTAGTCAATTTTCCTCTTAACAGGAGAGCAAAAAAGTATTTTTATGAGAATTTTTTGGACGAAAATCATTGTCAAGGATAAAATATGTTAATTAATTAAATAACGGAGATAAGATATATATGTACACACACATACGAAAATGATATTCTAAGTACCGGTGCTTAACTTATGTTAAGTACCGGTAATATGACACACCATTTAATTGGTGAATCATTAAATATATGGGACCTACAATGAAAAAGGTTGATAATTTTCATTACAACTAAAATGTGTCGCATAAAAAATGGGATCAAATATGTAACTACCAAATTAAATAATATAATCGAGAAAATTCAATTTCCTTTTATTTCTTAATTTTTTCGATATTATTCCATTTATGATATCGTTAACATTAAATTTATTTGAAACGAGAATTCTATTAACGTGAATTAAATGATTAGGTACATAAAAAAGTAGAAACAATTGACATTCTTTCAAATTTTAAAAGATGTTTGTTGCTTGTTTAAATCGCTAATCGGCCCTAATCCCAACCAGGGAAAGATCCTGAACTTCAATTTAAAGATTTACCTTGCCTATGTTAGTTCTGAATAATATTAGTGTACACAAAGCCTTCCATCCCTTCACATGGAAGGGGTTCACATATATTTTATTGTGTGTGGACCTCCTTCATGTGAGAAGAGTGTAAGGCTGTGTGTAAACGGTTATGTACACGTAGCATTGTCTGTTAGTCCTTGATCAAAAAAAAAAAGGGATATATTTGATAAAAATGCTGCTTATAATTTAAATTGACAAGTAATAATAATCACTGTTACAAATTTTGCTTTAATGACGAGGAACAATGATTATGTTTAGTTTAATATGCCAAGATAATGTAGCAACCAAATGATTCATCCAACTTTCCTAATTCATCCGAAAAATAAATAAAATCCGGACATGATTTTGTAAGAAGTAGGTATTAGGGGTTTTTACAGTGTAATTGATGTTGGGAAAAAAATTTATTTCTTCATTCTGTAAATTGTTCTCATTGTTTTACTTTTGACATTTAAATTCTCAAATCGATTACTATTTGCTCAAATCACTCGTTCCATCTCATTCCGTCAATTTTCTCCGTCAAATGGTCACGTGCTATCCCCTTAGTCCTCACGTGATTTATCCAAGGGTAATTTGGTCGAGCAAAGTTAGGAATTTGCAACACAACATAAATTTCGAGCTTTGGGTGACATTTTGAAATTGCCATAATAAGTTAGCAAGTTAAATCTTTAGTTTGCAATTAAGATCTCGAGTTTGATATGCAAAAGTAAGTATGCTGCGTAAATCTCAAGTATAATTTATTATCTAACTTCAAGCGCAGATAAATTTTGATTCACAATTCGAAATTACACTCTATTGTCCAATTGGGAAAAAGATTTGATGGAGCAAACGAGCTGAATGAGACGATAAAGATGATTCGTGTAAAGAATTGTCAATATAAGGATCCAAATATGAAAATAAAATTATAATACAATTTGTGCAATAAAGACAAATGATGAAAACATTTTTTTCAGAATATTTGCACACACAAAAAAAAAATTAAATAAATAAAAAATAAAAAAAAATTGAAACAAACAACATCGTTCAATCCGTTGGCCAAGATTTTAAGGGCCCTTCATATTAACGTGATCAGCGTTGCACCAAACCCATAGGGGTCCATGACGGAAGACCAGCGAGGGCATTAATGTAATTCGCAACAATCACGGCTCCTGATTGGCAGAGAATCAAGTGGCAGTAGATACGGGATATTAGGGAGTACCCATGTTTTACCCAGTCCGATGACGTGGAGACAACACATTGGATTATATACCATCAACAATATCAATTTGGGGCCCACTGAAAGTGAATGGTCATGATCTATGTCAGATTTTTGCTTAAAATAGAACGTTGAGGCTTCTGATATCGCGATTCGCGAAAGAAAATTGGAAATTTTGATCCCCTATCTATTGTTCTATAAACAATTTGATCCTAAACCTTTTAAAAAGGAGCACATTGATCCCTTAAATTTTCACTTGACATTTATAAGAGAACAATGTTATACATCTAGTCATCAACATCTAATGTGACAATGATATCACTACGACATTCTCCAATAATTTAAAATACAACACAATTTTATAGGAGAATGCTATGATTATCCCACTACCACATGGAGAAGGAAGTATCAACTTCTCACAATTATATAAGGTCAGAGAAATGAAAAAATCTAATGAACCTTATCTTTGAGGTCTGTTGGAATTGTTAAACCCTAAAATTGGCATCGATGGTGCTTACTAACAACATCATTCTTTATGAAAATTACATGTATCGATTTAAGTTTGATGAATGATTACACAACTATAATGAATGATTGATGATTAATTTTCTCTTTTTTTAATATTAGGGACCAACTCATTGTTGGAGCAATAAGATGAGGACCAACGATGCATTTTTCCCAAGAAAATATAAAGGATAATTTGAAAGAAAAAAAAAAATGAGTGTAAAGAAGGTTGTGTTCACGAGCATCATACGCAATAAATGCCGTGTCTCGAGTGTGTTTTGTGTGTGGAATGGAGGTGCAATTACTGGTGCATGGTGGCCTAGAGGCAACAGCATTCATGTAAAGGAACACGGCACGGGTATGGACCAATTGCCCTGCTCCATTTAATGCCATCCCATCAAGCACTATGCACCATTTCCAGCGACGGATCCAAAAATTAGAGTCAACTAGGACGATCAGCGACCTAACGAGTTCGTTTATTAATATTTAATTAAATAATACTAAATTTTTTTTATTAATATATAAATGCACTAAATCGTAATTCACATATTAACTATAATCAAGTTTCCATTTCGAAAATCACCAATTTTCACAAATACTAAGAGATTCCATAAGTCCACGGATACTAAAAGTTTCCATTTCGAAAATCTCCAATTTTCACATATTCCATAGTCCACATATATGATATCACGTATTCTCAAATTCACAAATTGCCCAATTTTCATATATACTAACAGCAAGCTTACAACTCACAAGCCATAGACAGGCTCATAGTAAATTCTCACAAAACATAAACTCCTAAATTTATAATTCATAAATTCATAATCATAAATCATAACTGATTAATTTAACTGATAACTCATAATTTCATAATAATAAATCGGTAAACAAACTAGGACAACAAAAACCCAAAAAATAAAAAAAATGGAAGAAAGGTTGCAGCTCACTGCTCACTTCACACCATCACAAGTGAAATCAATTATTGGCGATGCAGCCCCCAGGGCATATCTCCCAGTGGTAAAGGGGAGGACGGATAGGGCTCAGCGCGGCAGTGTGCAGAGTTCGATTCCCCGCAAGGTGGAATTGGCTTTGTTGCAAGCGGGAGTTACCATATGGATTAACAGCCTTGGCCTATCCATGTGCTCTCCACCCTGGCTCCTGGGAGGCACATCCTGCGATTTACCTCCTCCACGATGGCCCAGGGCAGGGTCGATGGGGGCCCCTAAGGTTGGGATTCAACCTTTTTTAATTATTGGCGATGCAGTGATGGTGTAGTGCTCCAGTGGCCAGTGGCTCAGGGTGAGTGCCAGCAGCGGAGAATAGGGTTTGGAATTCGAAGGCATTGTTTGATTTTGGGTTTGAAGTGTCGAGTACATCTGTGACACTGTGTGTGTAATTTGTGAAGTGAATAAAACCAGCAAGCAAACAGGCTTTGCATCTTCAATCCATTAGATTGAGTTATTGGGCCTAATATTTTTTCTCAACAACAGGGCCAAAAGAAAAAGGCCCACGACTTAAAAAAATTGCCCGAATCATTTTTGTCCATCTTCCAAATCACTCCCATTCTTCCCGGCCGACTGCACCAGTGTTTCAACGCTTCAATCTTTGTCCATAGCGATGAGGTGTCTGTAGGTTCTGTCGAAGCCAGCATGTGGAATCGCACCTCCTCGTCGAATCCTGGCTCTGCCACTGATTCTATTTTTTAGGATGATAAATGGGTCGAGTAGCTAGTTGGCTCGTAGGTTCAGACATTGAACTATTTTGGGGCTCATTTCGAGATGAGCTATGGTCCAGTTGAACTCACTTTTTTTTTTCATGATCCTAGCTCGATAAGGTCGTCTTTGCCAAACTCAGCCTATGAACAAATCGGACCATTTAAAATGAAGAGTCGAACAATCTAGTTCACATCTAATTGAAATGCCACGAATCTTCATAACATTGATAATTGGCTTGGCTTAATATTGTATCCAACTATTATTTTAATAATAGGACTAGAGTTTCATCATTAACACACGAGAAAGGAGATTTTCAATTATTTTACGCGTGGAGGACGAATTCTTGGTGGTTTTGGTCCAATTATTGATAATTTAATTGGAGCAGAGTCTAAAGAGCGGCGTACTACGTTTTCTTTAGAGAACTTTTATCCCCTCTAACTTTATTTGTTCACTTTAATTATTTCATAAACCTGTATTTAAATGTGATAAGATATGTTTATTAGACATAATTGTATGCGCCTATGCGGCATTAAACATTACTGAAAAAGAGAAAAGTTATCCTGTTTGGTACACATTAATGTAAAAATAAGAATAAAAATATAGCCGTTATGGCCCTACATAAGAAATAAAAAGTCAAATATGATGGTTTGATGTGATGGATAACGATCATATTTCTCATTTTAATGGGCAAAAAATGGAAAACAAACAGAGGTTAAATTTATCTATTATTCTAATAAGTATTTTTCAAAAAGAAAAAAAAATTAATAATAATAATAATATTGTATTTCTTTAAAACTATTTCTATAATTGGGATAATTATGAAAAAACATAGGTGCATTATAGTGTCCAACTTGGGCAGGACTCTCAAAAATCCCCGACGGCAAGGGTTGCTCAGGCCCCTCCCAGTTTCATTGCCATTCTTAAGTTCAATATATATATATATAAGAAAAGAAAGAAAGAAGAGAGAAGACTATTCATTTGCATTCAGGAATCGGAGGATAGAAACATGGCATTATGCTCATAAACAAGAATCTTATCCATCTAAGTTGATTTAGATAAGCATGGTTGACATTCTTACCTCTTTACTTGATCCATATAATTTAAATATTTATCAATTAAATAAAGCTACATTCTTGGAAAAAAAAAAAAAAAGAATTGTTTTTATTTACCTAATGTTTTTTAAGTATTCCAATGTGCTTGACACATTATACGAATAAAAAAATTAAATATACTAATAAATGGCCATAATAAGTATTTCTCATTTTCAATTTTAACTAGATCGCATTTAGTACTACATACTAAACATGTTATCCCAAAATATGACCCCATGATCACGCGTGCTTAAAACAATTCGTTTATTACATTTGTCATCACTTGTTTATTTTTATCACGACATGGACAACCGTGTCGCACATTTTATTGACGTTGACACATTATACGAATAAAAAAATTAAATATACTAATAAATGGCCATAATAAGTATTTCTCATTTTCAATTTTAACTAGATCGCATTTAGTACTACATACTAAACATGTTATCCCAAAATATGACCCCATGATCACGCGTGCTTAAAACAATTCGTTTATTACATTTGTCATCACTTGTTTATTTTATCACGACATGGATAATCGTGTCGCACATTTTATTGACGCGCACGTCACATGTCATGCTCAAAACAATCAAATCAAAAAAATTATTTCCATAACTAGGAGGAGACAAAATAAATCATACTTCTGTTTTCCTAGCAAATCAATGCATTTTTTATTCAAGATTGTTTGGTTAAGCTTTTAAATGCTTATAAGCAAAAAATTTCAATAAATGTATAACTATAAAGTAAGCAAAAGGTATGAGTTCCCAGAATGCTGTGAATAAAAATAAAATTTGGGTAACTTATAAGTATATCATTTGCCAAACACTTACCCTCATACGATCCTCTCCATGGACCCGCAAAGAGAAAATGCAGATGATCACTGTTTATGTGCACGCTTGGTGAACTGTCAGGCATGATCACCTGATTATTAACTTGAGTATAGGCCCCTCCATTTATATTCCATACACCCACCCTCTCTAGGTTTTGTATACATCTTCATTATCCACTGACCACTATATTGTATTTTCAAATTGAATCATGGATATCCCTTTATCAATTATGTAAGTTCATAAATGATGAATTCCAAATTGACTGGTATACTAGTGATTTATTTCTAGATGTTCAGATCATTGCTACTCCTCCACGTATATCGAGGAGAATTAGCTAAATTTGAGTTCGAATACCATCATCAACCACAACTCATTCGTTGATTCTTCAACATCGGTAGGGTTGGACTTCCACTTAGTTTCACCCAAACTTCATCCTAGTCATGAACAAATAATCCGAGTTTGAGTTCAAAAGTAGTCCCTCGTTCGATTGCTTTCAAGAAAGGAGGAGCAAATATATGTGTGTTTTGCATAATGATCAACCATCCAGTTTGTTTACTTTCAACTCACAAAATGTAACATCTGATCCTATATTGTTCTATTTAAGAAAACAAAACACACTATTCAAGTTATAACATGCACATACAAATGTATATTAGCTACTTTTTAGCAACAACAAAAAAATATAAAAAACGAAAATATTTAAATTGTACCCTCTCTTTACCCTTTTTGTTGCTAAAAACGCAATGATTAGCTCGAGTTTAAAACAATATCCTATGTTTCTAGGTAGTCCTAAGCTAGGCCTACATGAATCATTATTGAATTAAAAGGTGTAATTTATCGAAGTCACTTTTGTCGTAATAGGAATAAACAACGCATGATAAAAAAGAAGGTGCGCATAAGGGTACAAGTCTCCTTTTCAAAAATAAAAATCCTCCGGTGATTAATTTAAAACTATTGTAAATTTGAGGTCGCTTTGTTAAGGGTATTATCAATGTAAAAAATATAAACATTAAAGATTAACATCATCGTTAAAAAAATTTAGTCATAACACTCCATTTGTGTAGAAAGAATAAAAGAAATGAGCTAAAAAATAACAGCAATTAATCGTGCCGCCGTGTTCGGTTGAAATAAATCAGAAAACGTGATCTAGGAAACGATCTTTGCACATGTGATGAATTGATTAGATCTTTGTCCTAACCACGTGCTGTTGGAAAAGTTGATGAAGACTACGTTATGAATGGCATCTATAGTAGTAGGGCCCGCGAGTGTATAATTTCATAGAGCAACAGAAATGTTTAATTAGTTTCTTTAACTAATCAACTGCTACTTGGCTTGATTTTGGGTCCATCTGGCGTGCCTATCCAAAATTCAAAAGCTAAAGTTGATTTTAAATATATTTAGATAATTTTCTGAAAGTAATTTGCTTTACTGAAAGAGTTCTTTAAAAAAAAAACGTGATCTAGTATCACTTTTTTATGAAACCATTTTACGAGAGGCATAAATTTTGTCGAACATATGACTAGATAAGGTAGTTAAGAGGGCCCTTGCACGTTCATTTGGTTTATTGACAAGATTGATAACTGTGTTGAGCTCCGGATTAAGTCTTGACTTGTTCCATGTTTATTGTGCATCGACGAAGGCTAGGCTTTAAAATATTTCCATTGTCGTCATTTACACGTGGGTCATTCTGTGTGGGTGGCTTGCTATTCTTCGTCTGCATAACTAATTAATTTTTTACAGTTTACTGCCTACTACAAAACATGCTCGATATCGTGTATCAAAACTCAAAAGTATATTTTCTCTTTGAAAACTAAAAACGCGTCGCAGAAGCTATTTGGGCCTATATAATGGTCCATAGATTAATCTGTATTCGTGATGGCCCATTAGCATTGCTGGTTACTGGGCTTAAATGTTGTTGAAAAGACACTTTTGCAATGCTAATAATTTTCGATCGAGGAAATTGGGCCTAACGCTAACACCATCACTAACTTTTCTTTTGAGAAAGTGGAATTAGGAGAGTCACGAATCGCTTGACAAATCCTATTTAGAAATTTTGAAAATAGATACTCAAAAAATGCCATATAAATATTCCGCAGCAATTATAACAAACTTTAAAAGAAATTGATGCAACGAAAAGGGACGCTCTTATTAGACAAAAATATATAATGAGACACAAAAAATCCTATAAATAAGATTTAAAATTTGTTAACTCAGAATTGTGTATTAACAATTGTACCAGGAACTTCTTCTGTAGTTCCAAATGGAATTTCTGAATGTTCATACTGAAGCCAATCCTTTGCACAGATAAGAGCCTCAAGTACCGATGGTTTTAATGAACTTCGGTAGCTATCCATCTTTCTCGTTCTTGTATCGAACACAGAATCCGCGGGTACAGTGGATACTGGAATAGATAAAACATCAGATGCCATTTTCGACAAAGTTGGGTATTTTGATCTATTTACTCTCCACCAACCTAGAACATCGAAATCTTGTACACGAGGTAGGAGAGATTCTTCTAGATACTGATCTAGTTCGGATTTCATCTGTTGGCCATTCATTATATCCGAAATATAGATGTCAAAATCCGAAAACCCAATATCACCATTAGGCAGAAGACCGTCGTCTTGAGGTATATCTGTTTTTACAACAGCCTCGTTTCCTTCTTCTATAAAAGTTGGTGGAGGAAGGCATTGCACTACGTACTCGAGATAAAGTTCGTGCACATCTTCATCAATGATCTTGATCCAATTGTCTGCATCCTCGCCGTAGATTCTGGGGAAGCTGAATTCCACGAGCTTCATTTTCAACCTCGGGTCCATAACTACAGCAACTGCCAAGACTAGTTTACAGTCCTCCCAATATCTAGTGAATTTCTCATGCAACGGTTTGGTAAGGCTGCTGACAAAGAGATCTGGGCTCGAAGCATCATGCATCAGTTCTAGCTGAATTTTCCACACTTCGTGGAAGAATGTATTCGTAGTCGGATATAAAGGGCCTGTTAGAATGTTGGCAGCCTCGTAGAAAAGCTTCAAATATACGCAAAGAGTTTCCACTTGTCTCCACTCATCCATTGATGGAGGTCTCTCATAATCTGGATCTGAAGTATCCAGGCATGAAAATACCTCCTTTAGTTCAGAAGCAGCCATCAACATGTGATATGTAGTATTCCATTTGGTAAGGTCATCGACAATTAAGTTCTTTGTGCTGGGCACTTGAAGCTGTTGTTTCAGTTTGATGAATCTTTCTTCACGAGCTTCTGAAGTCTTCACGTACTTAACACTGTCGCGGACCTTCTCAACAGTTTCCCGAACAAACCCTAATGCATCTTGTGCAAGCCTCGTCAAAGTACAAGCATAACAACTGTTAATTAATAGCTGTCCATTGAGAATACGGGAGTTTTTGATTGATAGGAGGCCCCTAAGATTTCTCTTTGCATTTTCATTTGCATGGGATTGGTCGAGAGTGAGGGTAAATAGCTTGCTCTCAGAGCTCCAAGCATTTAGAGAAGCAGCAACAGCTTGATCAAAGGCAGTTTCTGAGTCAGGAGATGGTAACGTTACAACATTGAAGATCCGCCTATACAGTTTCCAGTCGCAGCCAATGAAGTGTCCTGTCAGGAGTCCGTAGGACACCCTTAGGTCTGAAGTCCACAAATCCAGAGTAAGGCTAACTCGTCCTGGGATTCCAGCAACAAGGTTCAGAAGGTTTTGCTTCTCTCTGAAATAAATGCCCAGTATGTGTTCTTGGACAGTATTGGTGCTCATTGTAATAAAATGGGGATGAAGACACCTTGCAAAATCAATGAAGCCAGAATGTTCAACCATGTGAAGAGGATATTCATGCTGAATGATCATTTTTGCAATTTCACGGCTGCATAGGTCCTGATCAAAAGAGAAACTAGCTGGTCTAGGGGTAGCCCGGAGGCGCTTTCTTGGTTGTATCGTACCATTTCCAGAAACATCAGATTTTGTATCATGGTTGTAAATACCGAGTTGAAATTTCCCTTGATTACACCGGCTGACAGGGCAGATCCCCAATGAAATATGGCGTTTAAGGTGACTGGTGCCTGCTAATTTTGAACCTGATATATAAGCAAATGATTTCTTGCATTGGTTACAGCAGGCCCTGATACAGTCAGCATTAACAGTTACAATTGTGAAGTGGTCCCAGACTATGGACTTCTTTCTCCTGCGTTTATTAGGCTGCACACCTGAATTGGAGTTCTCAACCTGATTAGTAGGGACATCCATAGATGAATTCTGCAAACAAAAAGGATAGAACGGCCATGATCAGACATGCA
This sequence comes from Olea europaea var. sylvestris, assembly GCF_002742605.1. Taxonomy (NCBI): domain Eukaryota; kingdom Viridiplantae; phylum Streptophyta; class Magnoliopsida; order Lamiales; family Oleaceae; genus Olea; species Olea europaea. The sequence continues at coordinate 151,043 of NW_019266741.1, forward strand.
CATTTTAGATTGTCAAATAACCTTCAACTCTGCAATATATCAAAAGTAGCTTAGTACTAACACCCTTATTATGTATGCGGGTAAAGGAAGGTGAGGGATGAAATATAAAATTGCACATTCTTCCTCCTTTGAGCACTTGTGTATAAAGCTAAAGTTAATCTCCATCCACAAAATACAAACAGACACAAAAAAGAAAAAATCAATTATAAATATACAGGATAACAAAGCCAGAAAGGTGCAAGATGTCATGAATATGTTTACGTCTGTACAATGTAGTCACATGCTAAAGTGCCAACAGCATGCCTGAATTCAAAAAAGGCATCACATAATAGTTTTTTTTTCTTTTAAATGACCGTGCGTGTCCGACTCAGCTTACGCGCATCTTGATTAATTCCATAGGCCCGAAAGTTTACAATCGGATACTCACCTTAGTGGTCTAAGGGAACTCGAACCGGTAACCACTGAGGAGCAAACTCAATGCCTGACCACTAAATTACTCCTTAGAGTTTATATCATCACATAATAGTATGATTCACTATATAAAGTAACACTGAAAGTGTAAATTTCATCGTTGCCATAAAGCTTAAGTACACGACCGAAATAAAACAGCAGGCTAAAATTTCTCTCCATCAGTGACATGAAGTTCACCGATAACAATAGACATCACTATCACACGTAAATATATCGATTTACAATACAAGAAAAATAGAGGAACTGACATGAATTTCACTACGAATATTCATTGGATTGCTACTTTCGCATTGACTTGCCAAAAATTTTTCATGCTAAAAGCTTAAACTACTACCCGTAGTCCAAATATATAAACAAAAATATTCACTGTATATTTAATTACATAGAATTGAACCCAAAAACTAATAAAATTATTGATCAATTTTGAATTGCTTTTTCAAAAATTTTGATTCCAAGATGATAGTTTCCGCATTGCGAGAGTAGCCTAGACATTTTCAAGGTTTGAGCAATCATGTATCTTCCAAGTAATGGTAAACCTAACAACAAAGGCTAATTGAATTATGCTAATAAACACAGTATAACGTCATCATTCACAAGCACAAGAAGGTAAACATGAAGAAAATTTTGACACAAACACATGATAGAGCTCACCTTTAAAATTTTAAACCGCTCTATTAAGGGAGGATACTCAATGAGCTTATAAACTCCCAAGCAAATACATAACTTAAGTGTTACGATAAGTTAGGACATCGTTACCACCCCTTTTGTCAAAATCGACATCTAATGAGACCCATATTCTCAATTGTGTACCCTCACAGACTCAACATTCACCCGAAAGGAACCCCTCTCGGTTTGTCATGTCCACAACGAGGGCAATATCTAAAAGAGGGTCTCTTTGATACAACTGTATCTCACCCTTGAAACCAAATTGAAGGTCATCAATGTGCTAAAAGTCTTGTCTTGCCAAAAAGCACGTGAGGATAGTCACAAGCACTCCTCTTTTTAGAAGTGGTGTTTATTTCTCAATTACTCAATTACAAGATTTTACGGACATATCATTCAATCGCATGAGATCCTCTCCGAGTCGTTGATAAAGTGACATCTCCAATTGGAAGCAGTCCAATGTGCTTATAAACCCAACCCTATAGACCTAATGTGGACTCTGACAAAAATTTACAAATTTCTTCCAAGGAAAACCACCCAACTATATCATCAAAACAACAAAACACAGTGTCTTAAATAAACAAGAAACCCCTAAATTTGCCTTCACACTGAAACCTTATGGTCCAAGGACAACATATTAATCGATAAAAACTACGACTTCAAAACAAGTTTCAAGCATAAGAACAAACATAACTTGCGGCTAAAACATATGAATATAAATAATAATAATAACGTAAAAAAAAAAAAAAAAAAAAAACGTTACATAGATGAATTGAAACTTACTTCAATGGCGAAATGAAAATCTTTACGACGCAAAACCAGGGTTTAGGGTTTAACGGTAATCAATTTACAGTTATTTTTGAAGAAAACTGAATGGAGGGAGAGAAGGGAAGAGAAGAAGATGGGCTTTTGAGAGAAACGGAACTCTTAAACCCTAGTGGACTTTAGACTGATTCGTGAGGTTTTGAGCTTTTAAAGGCGGCCTATTTATTGATGGACCTTAACCCACTCTCTGCCTTACGATTAAATCTGAACCGTCGAAAAGACCTATTTAACTTTTTCGCATATCATCTAATTCCAATTATTCTTTCCCCCCCCCCCATTCCCGTTAGAATGAAAGTTTTATGCGGATTGAATTTTAAGTGTACTCAATCTCTCTCGTGTATTTAGCTCTCGTTTAGCCCCTATTAATTTTCATTTCATTATATTTCGTTTTTCTCTCCTATTAAACGAAAACTTTTACTTATTTTTCAACCATTTATTTTTCAAAAAAACACTATTCCATCAATTTTCATTACCACAAAATGGGGGCCAAATGAGGGCTTAATTATAAAAACCTTTGATAATATAGCCCTTGTTTGGCCCCCAATAATTTTGATTATAATGGAGAGAATAATATATAGATATATTTCTTTTAAATGGATAGTTGTAAAAAAATGAAAAGATTTTGATTTATGTGTAATATTATTTTATTGAAAATTGTATGGTAAAAAATATGAGAAAGAAGAATTTAATTTAATTTGATAAGATTTAATGGAGGCCAAATGGGGGCATAATGCTGTACTAGCGATTAAGAATCCATAGATCTCAAATGCCGTGTCTAAATAAGAATCCATTTTCAAACTAAAGGAGTGGGCCTCTTAGTGGATAAGTATTAGAAATAAAGGTTGACAAGCAACACATCGTTATTCATGACTGATTAGTCCTCCGTTCATTCCCATGATCAAGTTATTACTTGGGTGGTAGGCATAACTTATTTTTCGTGTCAATATGTGATGGCCTCGTATAGGGATCGACTAAACCTACTTTTAACATACAAGTGAGGAAAGTTGAGCCTCTTGTACATGTCGAGGCCAAAGTGTTATCAATCTACGAGGGATGCCTTGAAAATTCTCGGAACCTTGAGATAAGTCTGGTCGAGATTTTAACTTCTCGTACAATAGCATGTTATATAATGTTACAAATTATAAATATTCAAACATTAAAAAAAAAAAACGAAAACTAGGTAACTAGTCTTTTTTGTTGAACTTAGCCCCTGTTTGTTTCTCATTATTTAGCTATTAAAATGAAAAATATGACCGTTATCCATCACATCAAGTCATCATATTTTAATTTATATCTCTTGTGTGGAGTCCATAACGACCATATTTTTCATTCTCATTCTTATATTAATGAGAAACAAACGGGGCCCTAATAAAACTTCCTCCATTTATAGCTTTCTAAAAGCGGAAATAAAATATTTGATTTCATCCTATATTTTTCGTTCTTATTGTTCTTTTCTATTTTTCGTTAACGAAAAGTCAGAGTCGGACGTAAAAATATCTTAGTGGTGTTTGTGCCCCATTATTTGTGAATAATGTATTATGAAATAGTGATTGATATTGAAATGTGTGGTTAAAAAATAAAGAAAATTTTTTTATTTACATATAATATTATTTTAATGAAGTATGTGTGGTTAAAAATGAGTGTTGTGGAAAAAATAATGTGATAAAATTATAAACAAACAAAGCTTACTTTCCTACCGACCATGTGTATCTCTCATATTGACTTTCTCTTTCAAGTCTCAATTGATATATCAAAAAATATGTAGAGAAAGTCTCGACATTTATAAGTAATGCAATATTTAAATCCCTAATTTTTTTTCACGATATTCATTATTTTAATATTTGGAATTGTCGCACTTTTATATATTAACAAATTGTTGTAGTCCATTGTTGGTAGGAAAAATATATATAATATTTCATTTCCAGTTGGACCAACGTCGATCCAAGTCACGCGGGCCAATTGTCAGGATCACCTCAACTGCCGCAACACTATAAAATTGGAATTGAGCGCTTGTTTGGAGGAGATTTTCACAAAATGGTAATGAGAATTTCAACCGTTCTGGAAATCTGGTCCCCTCTGCAGGCCGCAATTTTTTACTGCATATTTGCCAAATTACCATAAATGCCCATCATTCAAATGAAATGGATTAAATATGCACGGGTACCTGGGTCATTTTGTAAAAAATGGTCAATAATTGCGGCCCAAATTTTGATGTAACGGTCAAAATTTTAATTAAAATTTTATTGAGAATCGCCTCCAAACAACCTCTGATTATCTGCTTCACCCTACAACTTTAAGCCAGTTGGAACATTTTTTCCTGGCAACTAGGAAATTTATTATTTTAAAATCATTCCGATAAGATCCAGCATGATCTTCCAGAAGAAACCAGTTGAAACATTTAGGGGTTACAATGAAATAATTTTAAAATATGGGGGTGGAATTAACCTTGATAGACGAATCCCAACTACCCTAGCCCGGACACCACCTCGGAGAGAGAAAGCAAACAACAACGGATAATTCATATGGTTAATCTAGATATGTACTAGTCACATTTTCAAAAAGGGTTAATGTTATCTAAAATTAATGGTGCTTAACACTTAATTCACGTGAGTCGAGGATCTATTTTTAGAGCATGTTCGATGTCCATTTTTTGCAAAAAATAAATTTTGAAATAGCGATTTGATGAAGAATGTCTAGTTAAGGAATAAGAAAAAATTTTGGGTTTACGTATAATATTATTTTATTGAAAAATGTGTAGTTGAAAAAAATAGATAAAAAAGTATTTTGAAAAAAATTGGAAATCCAACAAAACCTTTATTGAGTAATGCTTTCTATTTGTTATCAATCAAGGTAGCAATTGACTCATAGTCGCTTAGACCAATGACGATCATCACCGATGATATATCACTGTTGGTAATGATGACATATCATTGTTGACCTTTAGTTATGGAATGCATTTCGATTAATTGATTGATTAGAAGTGGATCTACTGTCTTTTTAACTAGTGTTAAATATCATCATTCTTTATATAGTTTGTGTAAATCTCTTTCTTGAAACTTAAGTGGTCCAACCTAGTTCGAGAAGGTTCGAACCTCAAACTCTACTCGATCAATTTTCATTCTTAACTTTTAAATGTCTATAATTTTGTCTAGTTGCCTTATAAAATAGGTGAATTTAAAGGATAGCTATATCCAATTACACTTTTTAAGAGTATCTAAGATACACTCTATTTTTTAAAAGAATATTTTATCATTTGAAAAATGTCTATAAATCTATAGGGTTAAAATTTTGAAGTATTCCAATAAATTCTTTATATTTAACACTTAATTTTATTACTCTCAAAAAATAATTATTATTTCTCCCTTCGTTTTTTGTTGTTGTTTTAACTAGCTTTCTCTAAATTATTTTATTATTTTTTTACATTCGATATTGAAATACTTTAAATGCATTTAAGTAGGACTGCACAATAAATTGTGAAACCGTAAATCGACCTGAATACATTGGTCTGAAAACCGTTGGTTTGAGTCCACGTGGACCTCGCGATTTTTCCCCCTCAAACCAAACAAAACCGTTTTAAAATGATTGGGTTTAAATTTCGATATTCAAAAATCACACAAAATTGAACCGAAACTTTTTTATTTTTAATTGAAAAGCTAATTTCATTAAATCATAAATTTTACACTTTTCAAGTAAAAAAACCAATTTAGTAATTTATAATTTTCTCAGATTTTGGATGGGACTCGAGGCATAATCAAAATCAACAGATTAATAAGAGGATGGCAATGGATTACTCATGGAGACATTTTGCTTTTTCTACACCTACTCCACGAGAGGAACCGTCACATCCTCGTCATAGAGCAGCGGCTTTTGATTAGTGAATCCATTGATTGGTTTATAATTTTCTTAATCGAAGAAGCAGTGGTGAATTTTCTTTTATTTGAAGCATCACTTTACTATATTTGAATTTCTTTATTTTATTTTCACACGTTCTGTATTTAGAAAAATAAGAGAGGAAGGCTATGAATTAGTGATGGCAATGGCTCGAGTCGAGTCGGCTCGGCCCTTTAACCCACGAGCATGGCTCGGACTCGTGGCTCGTGAAAGACGAGCCGAGCTCGAGCTCTGCCGCTCGCGAGCTCGTGATTTTTTTAATTTTTTGTTTTTTTGTAAATTTGCACATTTTGAACCTTTTTATTAAAAAAAATTTCATATTTTTTTGACGAGCCCACGAGCTCGTGGGCTCATCAAAATGGCTTGTGGGCCGTGTGCCCACAAGTCGCTCGTGGGCTCGATGAGGCTCGAAATGATGAGCCCGAGCCGCCCACGAGCCATCGAGATCTCGGCTCGTTTGACATCCCTAGCTATGACGATCAATCATTATTGGTTAAGATGGGGTTCCTTTATTTGCATACACTGTTTCTTTATGCATTTGGTGATGAATATGAGAAAGTTGAAGAAGAAAGATTATATGTTGCAGGTCAACTTGTAGTGGTTATATAACCTATTGAAGAATTATGCGTTCAGAGCAAAGTAGAGTTTTATTTCTTTTCTTTACTACCTCTTCATCTCACGGATTGTTACAATCTATTTCGGACATTTTATCTAAGTTAGCTCTAAATATGGTGTAGGCATCAAAACGAACAAGAAAATGTGTTCAATGTTTTACATAAGTAGCAAATGGAGAACAAGAATTAAAGAAAAATATAGTTCGAGGCACATTATCACTCATGCAAAAAAAGAGGGCTTGACTTATTGCGTTGCTGCATGTATATTATTACTTGTAAAAATTTGAGGGAAGAAACCTATTATCACGTGGGTTATGCTATATGTGACACACCGGTGTACACCTCATGTGGCCTACACTTTTTTTTAATTGGGCGTGCCCCCCTCGTGAAGGGAGCTTACACTGAAGGTCCGAAGTGTCAATCCCCAATATACAAATAGCATAATTCATTGACATGTTACTAGATGCTATGTTGTTAATACTTTTTTGTCTTTTTGTTTGTATTTCGAATTTCAGACAAATATGAATGTAATTTAATATTTAACAATATTAGTTCTCGTTTAAACTTATATGTTAACTTGTTTTATATTATTCTAATGTCCATGGATAAATCGCGGATTAAAATCAAACCATACCGCAAATAATGGTTTGGTTTGAAAACCAAAATGTTTTGGTGGTTTGAAAAAATTTCAAATAGCATGAAATGATTTGAGTTGAAAATATGACACAAACCGTCCAAATCGAACAACATTCACCCCTACATTTAATTTAATGGTTTGTTTTGAAATATAAAATAGCTTGATTTGGTTTGAAAAAATTTCAAACAACGTGAAATTATTTGGGTTGAAAATTTGATATTAACCGTCCAAATCGAATCACATTCATCCCTACGTTTAATTATAGAGAGTGCCTCCTTGTANTTCATTCTTAACTTTTAAATGTCTATAATTTTGTCTAGTTGCCTTATAAAATAGGTGAATTTAAAGGATAGCTATATCCAATTTCACTTTTTAAGAGTATCTAAGATACACTCTATTTTTTAAAAGAATATTTTATCATTTGAAAAATGTCTATAAATCTATAGGGTTAAAATTTTGAAGTATTCCAACAAATTCTTTATATTTAACACTTAATTTTATTACTCTCAAAAAATAATTATTATTTCTCCCTTCGTTTTTTGTTGTTGTTTTAACTAGCTTTCTCTAAATTATTTTATTATTTTTTTACATTCGAAATTGAAATACTTTAAATGCATTTAAGTAGGACTGCACAATAAATTGTGAAACCGTAAATCGACCTGAATACATTGGTCTGAAAACCGTTGGTTTGAGTCCACGTGGACCTCGCGATTTTTCCCCCTCAAACCAAACAAAACCGTTTTAAAATGATTGGGTTTAGATTTCGATATTCAAAAATCATACAAAATTGAACCGAAACTTTTTTATTTTTAATTGAAAAGCTAATTTCATTAAATCATAAATTTTACACTTTTCAAGTAAAAAAACCAATTTAGTAATTTATAATTTTCTCAGATTTTGGATGGGACTCGAGGCATAATCAAAATCAACAGATTAATAAGAGGATGGCAATGGATTACTCATGGAGACATTTTGCTTTTTCTACACCTACTCCACGAGAGGAACCGTCACATCCTCGTCATAGAGCAACGGCTTTTGATTAGTGAATCCATTGATTGGTTTATAATTTTCTTAATCGAAGAAGCAGTGGTGAATTTTCTTTTATTTGAAGCATCACTTTACTATATTTGAATTTCTTTATTTTATTTTCACATGTTCTGTATTTAGAAAAATAAGAGAGGAAGGCTATGAATTAGTGATGGCAATGGGTCGAGTCGAGTCGGCTCGGCCCTTTAACCCACGAGCATGGCTCAGACTCGTGGCTCGTGAAAGACGAGCCGAGCTCGGGCTCGGCCGCTCGCGAGCTCATGATTTTTTTAATTTTTAAATTTTTTTTTTGTAAATTTGCACATTTTGAACCTTTTTATTAAAAAAAATTTCATATTTTTTTGACGGGCCCACGAGCTCGTGGGCTCGTCAAAATGGCTTGTGGGCCGTGTGCCCACAAGTCGCTCGTGGGCTCGATGAGCCGAGCAGGCTCGGCTCAGGCTCGAAATGACGAGCCCGAGCCGCCCACGAGCTATCGAGCTCTCGGTCCGTTTGACATCCCTAGCTATGATGATCAATCATTATTGGTTAGGATGGGGTTCCTTTATTTGCATACACTGTTTCTTTGTGCATTTGGTGATGAATATGAGAAAGTTGAAGAAGAAAGATTATATGTTGCAGGTTAACTTTTAGTGGTTATATAAGAAGAATTATGCGTTCACAGCAAAGTAGAGTTTTATTTCTTTTCTTTACTACCTCTTCGTCTCACGGATTGTTACAATCTATTTCGGACACTTTATCTAAGTTAGCTCTAAATATGGTGTAGGCATCAAAACGAACAAGAAAATGTGTTCAATGTTTTACATAAGTAGCAAATGGAGAACAAGAATTAAAGAAAAATATAGTTCGAGGCACATTATCACTCATGCAAAAAAAGAGGGCTTGACTTATTGTGTTGCTGCATGTATATTATTACTTGTAAAAATTTGAGGGAAGAAACCTATCATCACGTGGGTTATGCTATATGTGACACGCTGGTGTACACCTCATGTGGCCTACACTTTTTTTTAATTGGGCGTGCCCCCCTCGTGAAGAGAGCTTACACCGAAGGTCCGAAGTGTCAATCCCCAAATACAAATAGCATAATTCATTGACATGTTACTAGATGCTATGTTGTTAATACTTTTTTGTCTTTTTGTTTGTATTTCGAGTTTCAGACAAATATGAATGTAATGTAATATTTAACAATATTAGTTCTCGTTTAAACTTATATGTTAACTTGTTTTATATTATTCTAATGTCTATGGATAAATCGTGGATTAAAATCAAACCATACCGCAAATAATGGTTTGGTTTGAAAACCAAAATGTTTTGGTGGTTTGAAAAAATTTCAAATAGCATGAAATGATTTGAGTTTAAAATATGACACAAACCGTCCAAATCGAACAACATTCACCCCTACATTTAATTTAATGGTTTGTTTTGAAATATAAAATAGCTTGATTTGGTTTGAAAAAATTTCAAACAGCGTGAAATGATTTGGGTTGAAAATTTGATATTAACCGTCCAAATCGAATCACATTCATCCCTACGTTTAATTATAGAGAGTGCCTCCTTGTATGCGCAGTGTACATACAATTCTTGTTCCCTGACCTGTTGGAGTACATCCCGCAATTTACCCCCCTCACAAATCTCTAGGAGAGGGACGATGAAAACTCTCAAAATTGGGGTTCAACTTTTTTTTAATTTTAAAGAGTGAGCTTGGCTTTTCAATTCGTGAAGTAGGGATCAGAACATCTGCAAAAACTCTGTAATTGAAGAGTCAATCTAAAAATTAATTCAGCACGTAATAGAAAAATTTTCAGAAATGTGAAGATAAGACCAGAAGAGGATTTTATCCGAATGAGACAGGCCTGCACGCCATCCAACGGGAGCGGACGTGCAGGAACCGGGAAACCCTACCCAAACAGAAAATATATAAATAGGGTTGCTCTTGGATGTTGGCAAGTCCACTGCAGACAATGCAGCTTCACCTTCTGATTTTCAATTTCGCATCCAAATGGTAGGCTTGAAAAACTTAATCACGCATTTAAAAAAGTCCACTTGTATTAAATGACAATAAATTCAATTTTAATTAATTGCACTTGCCATTAATTTGTTGGTAAAAAGTGAAAATTTCAAGGATCCATTAATTCAATAAAAAGTGAAACTTATCAATATCAAATCTTCACAATATTTTCAATAAATCATATATTTCTCTCGTCTTCTTGCGTTATTAAATATATAGCTTATGAAGGTAAATGATACCAAATTCTACTTCTTTCTAATTGATAAGACAAGGCATCTAAACTTTTTTCACCAAAAATAGGGTTGCTCTTGGATGTTGGCAAGTCCACTGCAGACAATGCAGCTTCACCTTCTGATTTTCAATTTCGCATCCAAATGGTAGCTTGAAAAACTTAATCACGCATTTAAAAATGTCCACTTGTATTAAATGACAATAAATTCAATTTTAATTAATTGCACTTGCCATTAATTTGTTGGTAAAAAGTGAAAATTTCAAGGATTAATTCAATAAAAAGTGAAACTTATCAATATCAATCCTTCACAATATTTTTAATAAATCATATATTTCTCTCGTCTTCTCGCGATATTAGATATATAGCTTATGAAGGTAAATGATACCAAATTCTACTTCTTTCTAATTGATAAGACAAGGCATCTAAACTTTTTTCACCAAAAGAATAGGAAAGTTGGCAAGAATCAAGAAATTGACAATAAAAGAGAAAGATGGAGAATCAATCAAGAACATGAACTACCACTTCAATTCAGTTGGGTCCCTCACTCACAACCTTACTTATCATTGTGGTATCATAGGAAAAAAGAAAAGAAAAAGAAATAAATAGTGGAGTATGGAATTGATTCCGCCTTGGTAAAAAAGTAACAATAATTTCGAGAAATTATGCTCTATTCTATTTATTATCGTTGTTCTCTTTAATTTTTTTTAATCAGATCTCCTCATATCCATGCTCATGCCAGTTCCCATCTGAATTTTAATCTAATTTGGTTCTTATTTTACATTTTTTTTAAAGTTTATATTCAGAGGGTATTTGGTAAGGATTAAATTTAAAAATTTTTGGAGATTGTAAAATAAGTTTTTGAAATGTGTGGTTGAAAAATTGTGGGACCCGTGAAAAATGTAGTTTATATTGATTGTTTGACTTTGATTTAGATTAAAATATGATTTTAATCTCTCCCAAACAAGGTCTCAATCAAACATTCTCTCATAAAATAATTTTCATATGTTAATTTAAAATTTTTCTTTATTTTTAACCACACATTATCCAATAAAATACGATTCTAAAATGCATCTTACCTCTAAAATGGGGCTAAAACAAGGTCTTAATTTGTTAAATTTTACTGATTAAGACGAACGTAGTCATACTTGAAATGGATCCACTCAATATTGAAACAAAGCAGTGAGATTCACGAATTATAGTGAACAATTGAATGACTATTCACCTTCGGGAATGCTCTCACACCTTAAAGTGTTGAGTTAAGTCTCGTAACAAGTTCAACTCTAGTTATCATCATTAAATTTGAAATCTTTAACATACGATTGATAATAATTCGAATGAAAGTGAGAATGATGTCCAGTCATTATGTTCCTTTTGCACTGGACAACACATACTACACTATTATATTTTTACCTAAACAAGTCAAAGTTGAACGTACATAGCACGTTATTTTAAAACACTTTATAAGTAATCTATAAGTAATATTTGATATCAATTTGTTGGATGATTTGATGAATTTTGAATGAATTAAAGAAAATAAAATTTAGTATAGCAATTTAAGATAATAAAATGGTACTCAAATTGTACTTTCAAAACTCAATTTTTATGATTCAAATTTTGTGTAATGATGAAATACTATAAATGAGCAATCTTTTTATATTACATTTGATATATAAAAATTAATTGTTAATACATAAATTTAACACCCATAAAAATTTTCAGATACATGAATATGAATAAATTCATCTATAATAACTTTAGATTCATGACATTCAAAATTCATCAAGTGAAAATTCATTGATTTAGATTAATGTGAATATTAATTAACTGAGAATTAATAATACAAATTTCATAAATGAAAATAATTTTGTAGTATTTATTATATATCCAAAAAAGAAAAGTAAGGTATTATTAAAATAATCGAATTATGGGGTGGTTAAAACTGTTTAAAAAATAATTCTTCTTTGATATGATATTTTAATTATCGATTAGAGATTTAAATTAAAATAACAAACAATATAACAAACTTCCTTCATACTCAAACAAACCAATTGATGACTTTTATGATTGAGCAATAAAGCCTAAATGACGGTAAAAGATTGCAGGTCCACTTAACCTTTCGTAGGTCTTATCACACTGTAGTATTCCACCTAATCCTGGGATTCTTACCTACGAGTATTATAAATTTTCGCTCAACTCACACTTCCCAAACCCTCCATATAGCCGTGATTCACTTTCTCACCAAATTCTTGACTCACTTCCATTTTCTTTTAATTTTTTATATTTTTATTTAACATTTTCCGGCGAGAATGGGGTCGGCGCTACTCTCAGATCTGGGGACGGAGATCGTGATCCCGGTGTGTGCAGTTATTGGTATAGTGTTCTCGCTAGTGCAGTGGTTCCTTGTCTCGCGCGTGAAGGTCTCGACGGAACATGCTGCGTCGTCTCCGACCAGCAACAACGGGAAGAATGGATACAACGATTCTTTGATCGAGGAAGAGGAAGGCATCAATGACCACAACGTCGTCGCTAAGTGCGCCGACATTCAGAACGCCATCTCCGAGGGTTAGAATTTATACTGACTTCTCTAGATCTCTCTACAATTTATTCAGATCTGATTTTAAATCTATTTACTATATAAAAATTAAAATGCCCGTGTTTTTTATTTCTTTTTTTTTTTCTAACAGATTTGAAGTAGATATAATTTATAAATAATATTAGTGTGTATTCTTTTAATCTTAAATTTGTTAAGAGGAAGCTCAGTGAATGCTTATTTAGCTGAATTAAGCTGTGATTAATAAGTGATTTTTTTATCATTATCGTTTTCTTTTGTTTGAGCTGTTTTAATTTACTCATTCCCAATATGAGTGAGTGTCTTCATTTAATTGTTTGAGTGGATAGTTTTTAATAATAATTAAGAAGTGTCTTTATAATATATGATTTTGTACTTTTCTTTTCTAAATAATACTCTTTTATTTATTACAGATATTATTTTATTTGTAAACTCCTCTTGATCTAACCATTTTTGAAGCAACTGCTCCAGAGATTTTCTCCATCGCCAATTGGTTGCAAAATGTCCCATCCCTATCTCGAGTTGTTTTGGAATTTCCCGCCGAGTCGGGGAATTGAGCCTCTTCTCGTTCTTACTCTTATTTTTTGTTTATATTTATTTATAGAATGGCAAAATTCCTATTCCACCCTCTCGAAGAATCCTGACTTTTATTTTTTATATTATTTGCGTATGTTATCTTTTACGTATTTAAATTTATACCGTAACTAAATCCAAACAAAATAAAGAGAGCAAGAAATGAGATATTTTACTCCTGATCTTTTACCATAATAGTTGGGATTTTGTTGGCGAGGGGAGGGGGTTTTGGGTTTTTCTTTTGTCCGCAAGAATGAGTGACGAAAACGCGTTGGAGTTTAATAATGACATAAATGAGCTGGCACACGTTATTTTTTATTGTACCATATTTGGGGAAAAGGAACTGGAGGTGATTTATTATCGAGTAATGCTATTTAGTCCCATTGGATTGTAGCTCGTGTCTAAGTGGCGCCAACGTGACAGTAAATGATAAGTGAAACAATAAAGCCATGAGTACAGGAAAATTCTCACAGAACTTGTACCGACGTTGACGTGGCAAAACATGATTAGACTTTTTTTTTTCTTTTTTCTCATTATCCAATGATGTCACACCATGTGTTGTTTGTAAAAATTTTTTGTCAAAAAATTTTGTACCTATATCATTGTTCATTATTTGATCGAATATTGCTGTCAGTGGGAAATTGGGAATTGGTGTAATTATATGTAAATAATTTTTTTGGAATTGAAGTTATTCCAGTTCCAAGGGCATGTTTGGCTAAAAATGTTTACTAATAGGTAATAAATATTTTTTTGAAAATAAATAACTTTCTAGAAAAAAGGGTGTAAGATGTTTGGCTCATGTTTATATATTGTATAAACGTTTAAATAACCTTTTATCCATATATTTCTAGCACCCACAATGCTGTCTATGAATTTGTGAGTGATTTCTATCTATTTATTATTTAAATTGTTTCTAAACATGCTCTAAGTAACTTTTTTTACTTATAAATACTTTAAAATAATCCAAGCATGTTTCGAAGATATTAACCTTCACTTATTTTTAAGCTTAGCCATGCTTATGAGTTTTCGACAAATTTGGTTCTGCAGCTTTTATGTGATAATAGTTATTATGCTCGATTTCTCCACTGAGTTGAATGATCACAAATTTAAACAATATTTTTTTAATTGAAAGATGATGTATAAAAATAATTGGAAGTATAAACATCAATTTAAATATTTTGATTTTATTAAAGCATGTTATTAATTTTATTTTTTTTTAATTATTAACATGTTAAATTATTATGATACATAGAGAAACTAATATTTTGATTTACATCTAATTTTGTAAATTGATATTTTTATGATTTGCATTCTTGAATTTCTTCTTTGTGAAAAATGTAATTTATCTTAAAGTACATTTGGGAAGTGTTGATAAGCAGTGTAAATTATAAATTGATAGAAATGAGTTATTGATAAGTCGGTAATATTTGTGGGACCCTTGGAATTTGTGGATAAAAAGTTGCTTGAGTGTGCATAAATATAAACCAAACATAAGTTAAATATCTAATTCGTTACGTATCAAACATTAAAATCTTATTTGTATGAGTATAAGAAATTATATTTCTAAACAAAATCAATGATAGTTTAATGGAAAGAGGTCTTCTTTGAAAGATCTAAGAACCATGTTCGATTCCCTGCCTACGCAATTATGGAACCATGCTCACATTTTTTATCCAGACTATGGTTTCGCATAAAATTAGCGCTTTGACTTTATTTTGACCAATTGGATTGCAAATTGGCCCAACTCCACACCTGGATCGACTTGCTATTGACCCACCGGTTTCAATACCGGTTTTAACAACATTGTGTGTGATAAAAAAAGGTTAATTTACTAATGTAGCTGTTTTAAAAATTTGGTGGAAAAGGAATTTTTGATTTTTAGTTGTCACAAGTGCAGATCTTCATAATATTCACATTGTTTTTATTGGTTTTAGTTTCTATTTGCCAACTATAAGGTTAGGTTACATGGATATTTATGTTTTACTGATCTACAATTTCTGGTTGTAACAGGCGCAACATCTTTCTTATTTACGGAGTATCAATATGTTGGTATTTTCATGGTTGCTTTTGCGATTCTCATCTTTTTGTTCCTGGGCTCTGTGGAAGGTTTCAGCACACGAAGCCAGCCTTGCACCTATGACAAGGAAAAATTGTGCAAGCCAGCTCTTGCAAATGCTATCTTCAGCACCTTATCCTTTTTGCTTGGTGCTATCACTTCAGTCCTTTCTGGTTTTCTCGGGATGAAAATTGCTACATATGCTAATGCAAGAACTACATTGGAAGCTAGAAAGGGTGTTGGGAAAGCTTTTATTGTCGCATTCAGGTCTGGTGCAGTCATGGGTTTTCTCCTTGCTGCAAATGGCCTTTTGGTGCTATACATTACCATCAATCTCTTCAAGCTGTACTATGGTGACGACTGGGAAGGCCTTTTCGAGGCAATAACTGGCTATGGTCTCGGTGGATCTTCCATGGCTCTTTTTGGGAGAGTAGGAGGAGGTATTTACACCAAGGCTGCTGATGTTGGTGCTGATCTTGTTGGGAAGGTTGAAAGGAACATTCCAGAAGATGACCCCAGGAATCCAGCTGTAAGATACAATGCTTTCCTGAAGTCATGTTCTTTGGCCCAGGAATTTGTTGTAATGGATTTAATTTTTGTCTGCTGCAGGTGATTGCTGACAACGTTGGTGATAATGTTGGGGATATTGCTGGAATGGGGTCTGATCTATTCGGTTCATATGCAGAATCATCATGTGCTGCTCTTGTGGTGGCTTCCATCTCCTCTTTCGGATTGACTCATGACTTCACTGCAATGTGTTACCCACTGCTTATTAGTTCCGTGGGAATCCTTGTTTGCTTAATTACCACCCTTTTTGCTACTGACTTTTTTGAAATCAAGGCTGTGAAGGAAATTGAGCCAGCATTGAAAAATCAGCTTATTATCTCCACTGTTCTTATGACTGTGGGAATCGCAATTGTTACCTGGACTTGCCTGCCATCATCCTTCACGATTTTCAATTTCGGTACTCAAAAGGTTGTGAAGAACTGGTAAGCTTTTGATTTTTTGCTCATGCTTTCATTATCTTCGATAAAGCATCATTAATATTTTACCTGCATTTGTATAAATTTTTCAGTACCCGTTCCCTGTTTACTTAATGTGGCTTTGTGTTACTTAAGCTTTGTTCCTCCATTGCATATGCATTCATTTCATTAAATAAATGCACCATTAATGTGAAACCCATGTTACTTATTTTTTGGGTACTTTGCACATTGTGGCTTTACAGGCAGCTATTCTTGTGTGTGTGCGTCGGGCTTTGGGCTGGACTTATTATTGGATTCGTGACAGAGTATTATACCAGCAATGCTTACAGGTGAATATTACTATTTTTTTTGTCTTCATGCAACAGTGTCACTTAATCCCTTCATTCTTTTTTTGGCATCAGTATTCTTGCTAGAATCTGATTTCTTTTATCCTATTCATTTTTGCCCTCCAGACCTGTGCAAGATGTTGCCGATTCCTGTAGAACTGGTGCTGCTACCAATGTCATATTTGGCCTTGCACTGGGATACAAATCAGTCATCATTCCTATTTTTGCCATTGCTATCAGTATTTTTGTTAGTTTCACCTTCGCTGCCATGTACGGTATTGCAGTGGCTGCCCTTGGAATGCTTAGCACAATTGCCACTGGGTTGGCTATTGATGCTTATGGTCCCATTAGTGACAACGCCGGAGGAATTGCTGAGATGGCTGGAATGAGCCACCGAATTCGTGAGAGAACTGATGCACTTGATGCTGCTGGGAATACCACTGCTGCTATTGGAAAGGTATTTGCATGTTTTCTCTCTTTATTCTTGTCCTCAAATTCCGTGGTTGTAATCAGATATTCAAAGGTGCAATGTGAACTTATACCCTTAGTTGGCATCATTTCTCTATTACATTACAATTGTATATTGCTTGTTAACTTCTGTCGAAGCTTTTGTATTTGTTTCTTCATGGTTGTTTTAATGTGCACATGCTGGCTATTTAACTCGAGTTGTACTCCTTGTTTTTTTCTAGGGATTTGCCATTGGATCTGCTGCACTTGTGTCATTGGCACTATTTGGTGCCTTTGTGAGTCGGGCAGAAATTTCTACTGTTGATGTTTTGACCCCTAAGGTCTTTATTGGGTTGATTGTTGGGGCAATGCTTCCTTACTGGTTCTCTGCCATGACAATGAAGAGTGTAGGTAGTGCAGCTCTGAAAATGGTTGAGGAAGTTCGTAGGCAGTTCAACACTATTCCTGGTCTGATGGAGGGTCACACCAAGCCCGATTATGCCAACTGTGTGAAGATCTCAACTGATGCCTCGATCAAGGAGATGATTCCCCCTGGTGCCCTTGTCATGCTTACACCTCTCGTTGTTGGAATCTTCTTTGGAGTCGAGACCCTCTCTGGTGTTCTTGCTGGTTCTCTTGTTTCTGGTGTACAGGTATAAATTTTTATTTCCGTTCACGATGGATGTTTTGAAAATAATTTTCATTTTTTATGTCTTTTTATCGAGATCTCTCTCTTTTCTTTCCTGTTCCGGTATTCTTACAGATAGCAATATCTGCATCGAACACTGGTGGTGCATGGGACAATGCCAAGAAGTATATTGAGGTAATAATATGGTTTAAAGATGAACGTTCGTTCTTTTCTCATGCAACGATAGTGGAGCGGTGTAGTTTACTTCTATATATGTTTCTTATTTTATTAGGCTGGTGCTTCCGAGCATGCAAGGACTCTTGGGCCGAAGGGATCTGAACCTCACAAAGCAGCTGTTATTGGTGACACCATTGGCGATCCTCTCAAGGACACTTCAGGTCCATCACTCAACATTCTTATCAAGCTCATGGCAGTCGAGTCTCTTGTGTTTGCTCCCTTCTTTGCCACTCATGGTGGTCTGCTTTTTAAGATCTGAGCGACGAATGCCAGGAAAATTAAGAGAGAACGTCATCTCACCACTTGTTTCCATGTTTTAAGCTTTTAGCCTGTAACCGAGATTTTATTGCTGCTGCCGATGATGATGATAATTGTAAGGATAAGTGCAATGGTGTGAATGGGCGTTCTTGTCATGGGAGAGCTAAGATCAAACTTTCAGGACGATTAGTTTCTTTTATTTTCTATAACCCTATTAATTTTTGTTTGAAGAACATCAGAATTTAAATTTTGGCGGGGTTCAGAAAGAATGTTGTCAATTTTAGCACTGTTTTGTTGTATGTCGTCCTTTTTTCATCGTAAGTAGTGTGAAATTGTTTATCACTCGACTTGCTACTATGTTTTCCAGTTTGTGGATATAATGAAGGGTTGAGTAAAACTCTTGAACCAAATTGATCGAGCTGGACCCAAGTTGAATCGGATCGAGTTGTTCTTCCTAAGTTAAATATCCAAATGGATATTTGAATCGAGAACCGACGGGTTCGGTTCGGTACGATTCTCAAATAATGAGATGATGAGAAATCCTCGAAATTGAGAACATTTAAATAACATTGATCCATGACAACATATGATGGACACAGATTAAGATATATAACTAAAGATCCCCAAGGTTACACATAAACCAAATAATCTGACATGTTTGTTTTTATGATAAATACCAAAACAAATCCACAGGCTACACGTAAAACCCCATTAAATTGTAGTTCTGCAACTGAGCTACTGAAAAATAAAGTTAGAAAAATGTTTCACTCTTTCTATTTTGGTGGTGGTTGATCCTCCTCTTTGTCACTATCGTCGTCGTCATCGCTGCCTCCATCTCCATTAGCCTGAATCTCATCATCAGAATCCGCATAACCATGAGAATGCATATCACTCCCTTCTCCAGAACAATCATCCTCATCAATATCATTGCCATCAACATCGTCATCGTCATTCAGCATAATCTCATCATCAACATATTCACCCAAATTCTGGCTTTCCACTGACATTACATCTTTCTTGACGTTTCCAAAGAGGAATCTGCAGATGGAATCAGACAGTTCAATGATAAGTTGTTTTTCCTTTCATTTTTTTTTCTCTGACAAATAATGTAAAATAAAATTAAGCTCAAAAAGAAAAATCCACACACCTCTTCTCGTCTCTGATGGAAGTGGAAACACATAAATATCACGAGGAAAAAAAGGAAAGCTTCTTAAAATACATCGATAAACTATCCCAGACCAATATGTACACAAGAAGTATTCATTTTAATCTTAGTGTGGGGATATAAAGATTGCAATGACAAAGTACCACTACCATAAAGCCCAATAGGACGTCACTTTTGACTAGTTTCAGTCTGAGCAAGATGCCAAACAAAAAACGGCAGAATCTGAACATCACTCTATACTTCTGCCTCTATCATTTGCATGCCTGAATTATTGCTCAAGTAAAATCTGTAAATTTTGGTGAAGAAAACTCCCTTCTAGTTTTCCTAATAAGCTAATTAATTTTTATGAAAGATTTCAAAAAAGGACCATCATACTAACAAGGCGAGTGGTTCCAAGAGGGCAAAATGTTCATGGTGAACATGGATATATCAGACGGTTTACTTTTCAGACAGTTCACTTAACATGTCAAATATTTTTCCAACAAGCATATATCAGACGTTTTCATCCAAGAAAATTTCTAGTACTTGCGGAATATGAAAACTTGGTACTCCTTGACACTATAAAATTGACATGTGCATGTTTAGGTCCCAACATAAAAAATTAATACACAATTGAACTTTCGTAAAAGAGTGTGGAAATATAAGATCATCTTATACAAAAATTTATAGATTGTATGTAAGTTTATATACAGACATATTATCAATGATGTGATAAACAAAATTTTGATAAATAACATGTAAATTATTGATACACACACACACACAGAGCATCTATGAAGAATTGAATGCAATTGTTGAAGTTCTCTATGCAAGTCCATATCACGTGTTCAATCCGTGCTCTTTAATCCTTCGTATCTTAAAGCCCTGTTTGGTAGCAATGTTTCACTCCAAAAAATCAATTTTTGTTTACCATTATTTCACTATTTCAGTCGTCATTTTTGACTTCCTCACTCACAGGTGGAACCACTTTTCTCGCTAACTGTCAAAAAATCAATTCTCATAATCATTACCAAACAGACCCTAAATAAGATGGAATCTATTTTAAATAAGTCAAAAAAGATTGAATCTATAGACACAATTCAATCTTCATCTATATCTCAAACCATTTGGCATATCAGAATTTGAAATTTATACATACAAAGCCTCGCTACCAAAATTCACTAGGCTATACAAGGAAAAAGAATTAACTAAACCAAACAGTAATTTCATTTTAATGGAGCATAGCTTTTCTAATCTATGATCCTGGGCAAGATGATATTCATATAAAAAATATAAATTAAAATATAGATTCTACTTTGCTTGGAAATCTCACACCAATAAAAAAAACAGCATTCTAAACGGACAAAAAAATAAAAGCTAAAGTAAAAAAGCAATATTACAAACAAGAATTAGAAGCAAAGCCTTCCGTTACAAAAAAAAAGTAAAAGAGACCCAAAACTCAAGAAATGAAGGAAAAAAACCCAGAGTAATTTTCTGCTTTAAATTCATCTAAAGGTTGTCTTGGTAGAATTCTCTTATTAGGGCACTTGGTTTACTGTAATACCCAGAGTATTATCCTTTATATCAAGAATAAAATATTTCAGTAATTAGTGATAATGTTAAGGGAATAAATCCCACATCGGTTAAATACCGAAATATTGACCAACTTAAATAGATCTTGGGCCACTCCTCTTAATAAGGTTGAGATGAACCCCAAATTTTAACATAGTATCAGAGTCCAGTAAGCTCCAACGAGTTATTCGACCCGATTAAGTCTAAAAAATGAGCACACGGATTTCACGATGGTCTGCCAAAAAAGAGCCACCATCTTGCGGGGCATGTCAAGGAATAAATCACACATCGATTAAATACCGAAATTTGACCAACTTAAATAGATCTTGGATCACTTCTCTTAACAAAGTTGACCTTATTAAAATTTTTATAGCTTCAGATTTAACAAATTTGGAGAGCTTAAACATGGATTCTTGCAGAATCAGCGATGAAGGCATGGTTAATCTTGCAGGTTATTCTATGACATAGTTTTTATTCTACTCAACTCTGTATTTTTGCAAAGAAAACAAAGGACCCGCTGCTGTATGTTGATGAATGCTGACATTTGCTTTTCTTACGGTGTCTGAGATTCAGGCCCTCATCGTCTCAAATGCTTGGAATTGTCTGATACTGAAGTAGGAAGCAGTGGATTGCGCCATCTCTCTGGTTAGACATCTGACAGTATAGAAGATATTACTATTGAATGCTAGCTTTTATGTCATGATCTGTTTCTTGTTCCCTTCAATAACAATTTAGAGTTCATGTTCATCAGCATTATTCATGTATTCTGATACTTTTACATTTCTTATGTTGCAAAATTATTTGCTTCCATTGCTTGAGTTTATACTTACAACTAAAGGTACGAGAGGGGTCGTGTTTCCCAAATGGAATAATATGCAGTGTTTTTATGACGTGGAAATGAACATAGAAGTTTTAATTGTTTTAGATAACAAAGAAATTATAGGACATGCCACATGATATGTTACCAGGGCCAAAACCCCACCTCAAGGTCAGCCCTGTGCCATGCCCCAAGAAACCCTTTTGCAACTACTGTCTTATTTGGATTCAGTTTGATCTGTCCTGTCCATTTGTTTGTAGGTCTGTTTAATTTGGAGAGTTTGAATCTTTCCTTCACCGTTGTCACTGATGGTGGTTTGAGAAAGTTGTCTGGGTTATCGTCTCTGAAATCCCTCGACTTGGATGACCATCAAATTACGGATGCTGGCCTTGCAGCTCTTACAAGTTAGCATCTTTCAGACTTCTGCGTGGTGCATTTGATTGGCGAAAAATCTGTATAATTGTTAATTGATATTTTAGCCTCAAAACTTGGTATTAGTCCTAATAAGATACTCATGTTGTTTGCTAGTTTCTAAGAATCAAATGTTACTCTTTCTTGGAAAGTTTTTGCTTGCAACTTAGGTGCTTCATGATTCTCTGATATGTCTATAGCTCACTTAGTTTAGTTGTTCCTTCCCTCAAAAATTTTCTTGGTTGCGTCAGAGGTTTAAGAAGGAACGAAGGGGCGCGGGTCATATTCGTTATATATACATATTAGGGAGAAAGCGTCAGATATGGAGATTGTCAACTATTTATATGTTCTGTCAAGTATTTTCTGTGTGTAGGTTGGATCACAATGTAACTGGATTCTTTTAGCAGCTAAATACAGAATATGGTCAGGGATCGATCAATGCTATAACTAATTTGATATAAGATAATACTTTGTAACAATAATTAATTGAATAAACAATGATGTACAAATAGCATTACTCTAATAATTTCCTTAGAGCTGAAAGAGTCAATAAAAATTCGTCAGCATCCGTGGCATCAGTATTCTCTATTTTTTAGTTACAGTTAGCGAAATATCTTGATTTTTTCTTCCTTTCACGTGCCACTCTTTTCTTTGACCCAAAGATGATCTTTCCCGATCTGTTTTTCCATCAATGTAGCTAATTGTGGGCTTAATTTTATTTTCTTTCAGACCTGATAATGCATATGAAGACAACTATGCCCCTTAGCTGCATATTTGAATTCGTATTTCCTCTTCTTTTGTTAGTTGTATTTTTGATATGCTCTGTTGTTCTCATGGGTTAGCTCTAGTGCTATTATCTGAACATTTCAATCAAGATTGGCAATGTTCAACAAGGACGCGCCTAAAGTTATAATCGTCTATAATCTGTTCACAACTTCCAGATTCTCTTATTCTGCAGGTTTAACTGGATTAACTCATTTGGATCTCTTTGAAGCTGACATTACAGATTCTGGCACGAATTATCTGCGATGTATGCTGGGAAACCATCTTTGTTACTCAATTCAAGTTGATTATTTTCAATAGTTATGCGTTGTTGAATCCATCATTTACACCATCTATAGTTCCAATTGATCTGTTTGAACGTCATGGCATATTTAGTCACTATACCATCTTGTCCTATCCAGTAATGCATACCAAACATGCCCTTAATATCAAGACCGCAGATCAAACACGTCCTTATCTATCCTTTTGTTTTGTCCATTTTTCAGCTTTTCAAGAGCCTGCAGTCCCTTGAAATTTATGGTGGAGGATTAACTGATACTGGCGTCAAGAATATCAAAGATCTTGCATCCTTGACACTTCTAAAGCTATCCCAGAACGACCACCTCACGGATAAAAGTTTGGAATCAATCTCTGGTATGTGTACGAATATATTTTTCATATGTTATCTGTTTCCCTTTCAAACTTGAAAGTTCGATTTAGAACGCTACACACCACTTGTGATTTCGCATGAAGATCTTGATTACAAAGTTTATGTTCTAGATTATCAATTAGTTCTACCTTACATGCGGAATTATTCTAATTAAAGTAACAAGTCACTTTTAATTGGTTTCTAGATGGTTAAGCACACAAGTCCAATTATCCCTATGTTGAATTACCGCATTATAATAAATTGATGGAAAGTAAAGAACACAAAATCTTTAATGATGGAGAAACCCAATGTGGAAAAAATTCTGAGACCAAGCCAGTTACCTCCAATATAAACAATGTGGATTAAAGTGCGATTCCAGCTTAACAAATTCCATTGGTTCCAACTGTTGTAATTTCTGTAATCACCAAGATCAACTGTGCCTCACAGCTTCTTGATTTCTACAGTTAGATATTGTTTAGCCACTACACTAGACTTCTCGATTTACTCCCTGTAACTTCCTAGATCTGTTGTCTCTCCAACTTCCCGATCTTCTTCCAATTGTCTCTTCCAAGTGGAATTTCACGAATTCTCAATTCTTGTGCTTTTCCTATAATTGCAGTTCACCTCTCTCAATGCCCAATTGAGAGAGTACCTTCGTTATAGTGTTAAAGAAGTCAGGTTCTTTGGATTCAAGGGTTTGATACTTGTTTCCAAATGTGTGAGGATCTCAAGAATCAAGGTGTTGAATCGATGAATAATGTCTTGGATTCTTCAAAGGATGATATGAAGAACAACCACATTTTTGGACATTCATAGGGTAAGATATATATAAGAAAAGGTGTTTGAGATGAAAAGGGATTGAAAAACGAAGTGTTTGAAGCAAAATAAAATTTTGGTCGTCGACCTGTCGCTCGAGAGAGGAGCTAGCGACAGCTGAGTAATCGTCAATATCTTCATCATAACTTCTCTCTCGTTATCTGATTAAGGTGATTCAAAATTCATTGAAGAGCTAACTCAAATGGCTACAATTATTATAGAGCAACCTTGTCCAAATTCCAATATTTTCTATGAAAAATGTATTGCAATTTATGACTGAGAATTAGAAACATAACTTGTGCGGCTCTTTGATATCTTTTAGACTTCGAATTGCATTCCAATGATATGTGTGATCTTCTTGGACATTTTGTACTCTTTCAATGACTATACTACCAAATCTTAAAGACTCCTTGACTGTTACAACTCTTTTGTATTAATTATTTTGTCTAAAGAATTACCAGTACAATAGAAACCTAACAAAACTCATTATTCTATGGCATTTTTTTCTTTCTAGCGCATATTTGGTACATTGTTCGACCTTTCTGTACAATACCATTAACAAAAAATTTGGCTTCTTTCTCTTAATTTAGTGTTGTCTATAACAAGTCATCTGTCATTTTTTCGATATACTAAAATTTTATTCTTAAGACTAGAGCATTGCGCTTTAACACCCCTCGAGAAAGTAAAAGATGATTAATAATTATACTACCTGATACAGACATTTTCCACATACCCCGAGCCCTTTTTGTGGACCCATATCATGATTTGTGTTTCACATATGCTCAGGATACTAATGAGTCCTTGGGATTGACCCTTATTCCTAATCACATTTATCTAATTAAGAATCCCCAAACACACGGATATCCTCGGGAATATACCTCGAGCATACCCCTTTGAACATCTCGACGACTCTTCCGTTCACAAGATGAAAGAACCCACATCTCCTAAACCCAAGACAGATCTCCTGGAGATGGTAATTGGTCTTCAAATCATAGTGGAATTCTGACACTGCTTTCTTATAGGACTCTTATCGGATAAGACTATCTAACTAGTTGAATCCTACCAGGAAAGCACCTTATACCTCTATAAATATAGAACCTTGGGCCATTATTCACGTACGTTTTCATTATTCTCCAGTTCATAGTCTCACGCATATAATTTTCTTTCTGAATTAAGCATCGGAGGGATGACAAGAACATACCTCGTTACCTTTGTTTCAGGTATCGGGAGACCGAAATCGTGCTCATTCAAACTCCTAAGCTCGGAAAATCAACATATACGATTTTTGGTAGCATCATTGACACCGTCTGTGGGAAACGCTACCAAAAGTCATGGTTAACACATGATTAGGTCTTCCTCCCGCAAGCTCGTTCGCTCCTATCCCTCATCCTGTTGAAGATCAATCGGCTCCTGGAAAAGAATCGTCAGGAATGCCCGTACCCCAGCCGTCGATTGTCACAACTGAAGCCTTCGAAGAGCTCCATCAATAGGTGGCCACGCTAACGCATCTGTTATATCAAAAAAATTCGCATCCGTCACCGGTGCAAGTAGAGCATGGTGGTTTTATAGCTGATGCTCGAGCTCAAGCACCAAACCCCGTAACTGGCGGAGTAGGGACCTCGGGCATTAGTAACATGGCCTCGGGCTCGAGATCGATTGCTATGGATTCCGAAGAGATTTCTTGGGTCATTCAAGAAAGAATTACAGCTGGCCTGCAACGGAATGCTCGGGGGCCAACGGGTTTTGCCCCTAACACTCCATTTATGCCGAAGATATTGTCATATTCCCTGCCCGACAGATTCAAATATCCTCGCATTAAAGAGTATGATGGGACGACCGATCCAATCAATCACCTCAATGCATATACTAATGTCATGAATTTGCAAGTTGCGCCGGATCAAGTTATGTGCAAAGTCTTCCCGCAAACGCTGACTAATGTTGCTAGAGATTGGTTCTCAACATAGAGCCCAACTCCATAGCCTCATTTTTAGATTTGACTGATAAGTTCTCAGCCTTCTTTGCAAGTAGCAAGCGTATCAGAAAGACTGTGGCCTCTCTCATACAACTTTGCTAGGGACCAAATGAAACCCTACAAGGATTTATGACGAAGTTTAATAAAGAAAGGCTTCAAATACCCAACCTGCACATCACAGCGGTTGTCTCCGTCCTCACTTATACCATAAAATGTGAAGCCTTCAAGATATCCCTATCAAAAACCCCGCCGCAGACAGTGATTGAGCTCTTTACATGGGCTGAAAAATATATTAATATGGAGAAAACGCTGAATCCAAGGAGATCTGGTCTTTTCCATGAAAAGGCCGAGAGCAAGAATCAACATGATCCTATTTTCCGACAAGAGCATCATTGTAAAAAACGTAAGAATGAAGGGCCACCAGGGCCTCTCACTTGGTTGAACATCTCCAAGGAAAATATCTTAATGGAGATCAAAGATATGAAAGAGTTGAGGTGGCCTTCAAGAATGAAGTCGCCCCATGACACAAGAGATAGGAGCAAATATTGTGAATTTTATCGAGATCATGGGCATACCACGGAGGATTGTCAAGCCTTGCGGCGGGAAAGTGATTCCCTCATTAAAAAAGGGCTCTTAAGGAATTATATTGGTCATGATAAACACCCGAGGCATGACCGTGACAATAGGAAAGAGCCTGGGGTTGGAAGCAGTGCTCAACCCACTGTCGGGACCATTAATATTATCATTGGAGGCATAACATCTGGAGGAGACACAAGTAGTGGGCGAAAGTAATATGCTCGCCAACATGCTCATACCTCAAAGGAATCCCATGATAAACTCAAAGATATTACTTTTGGGGCAAGAGACTTGGAAGGAATATCATATCCTCATGATGATGCCTTGGTCGTCTCTGCAATTGTGGCTAACTTTGAAGTAAAGATGATTCTGGTTGATAATGGAAGTGCAGCAAACATACTATGATAGGAGGCTTTCACTAAAATGGGGATCTTTCCCAAACAGTTGAAAGCAGTAAAAACTCCTTTCCAGGGATTTGGTGGTGAAGTCATTATCCCGGAAGGCATCGTCGAGCTTCCGCTTACATTGGGTTCTGACAATGCACATGTGACGGAGATCACACCCTTCCAAGTGGTTAACACTCCTATGGCTTACAACATCATCCTAGGAAGACCCCTACTGAACAAGATCCAAGCCATTGTATCAACTTTCCACCTGGCCATGAAATTTCCAACAGGTTATGGCATCGGAGTAGTTCGAGGAGACCAATCAGCAGCCAGACAGTGCTATGTTACTAGCATCCGAAGAATGAGTACAGACGTCATGCAACTTTCAGACCTCGAGCTCGAGCCAAGAGGTAGACTTGCCCCGGTTGAGAAGTTGGAAGTGGTAGAGCTCGAGCATGGAAAAACGGTGACTATTGGTCGGGATCTCAAGGCTAGCCTCCTGGAGGAAGTCATCAATTGTCCGTCCCGTAACATCGATGTTTTAGAATGGAAGGTGGATGATATGCCAGGGATAGACCCAAAAGTTGCAGTCCATAGACTCGACATAAGTCCAGGGGCCAAACCTGTTAAACAAAGGAAGAGGCAGTTTGCGCCAGAAAGATGTGTGGTCATTCGGGAAGAGGTCGGCAAACTGGTGAGAGCGGGGTTCATAAGGGAAGTCCAATACCCCAATTGGCTCACTAATGTTGTTCTTGTGAAGAAGGCCAGTGGTAAATGGAGGGTTTGCATCGACTTTACAGATCTCAATAAGGCATGCCCTAAAGACAACTACCCGCTCCCCAGGATAGACAATCTTGTGGATAGTGTTGACCTATGGTTGACTTCATCAACAATGTTTTGATCATAACAAACAAGATTAATATTATTTCTAACAATTTATTTTGAGTAATGATAGTTTAATGTTAAAATCAATCAAGCACTAAGTACTCAAGTCAAATCATTCGAGATGAAGAAAGATGAAGAACACAAGAGACGGCATCAAAGAAAAAGGGCAAGATTGAAGTCACACATTCAAGAATTTAAGAGTCAAACTTTGAAGGAAGATCAAAGACTTGATTTCTTAAGCAAAATGTAAAGGTACTAACACTTTGATACATGGCAATGAATGGTTAAGCTCAAAATCCTTCTATGCATCAAAAACAATTTTTGTGCACTAAAAGTCATTCCAATGCAACGTTTTGATCAAATATAAAAATGACTTTTAAAAATGATATTTGGACTTAAAAAAAACATTTTTATCATGAAAAAATAATTAAAAATATTTTTCTAAGGTCCATGCACTTTAAAACTTTCATATCGGAACAAATGGGGCCAAAACGTAAAAACGCCGCGTTGTCGGGATGGTCAACCGCCCAGAGAGACGGTCAACCGGACCGGTCGACCAGCTATAGGAGGCGGTCAATCAGACACCCTCCAACGGTCCAGAATTTGACCATTCTGACTTCTGATTTTTGTTGTACAAACGGCTATATTGATCTTCCGAACGAGAGGTGGTCGATCGGACTACTCTTCCGCAAATATATATTTTTTCTCATTTTTGAACTCTATAAATATCCTCACTCTTTCCATTCTTCACAAGATTTCCAAGTGAATCAAAGTGAGATATTTTTGCTTTAAGAATTCTTTGAGCTTTCATTTGCATTCATTTCATTTGTTTCTTTATATCAAAAACTTTGATTGATTCAAACTCAGTAATCATCATTCTCATCAAAGTTTTCCATCTCTCTTTGTGTTTAACTTATTTATATCATTCTTAAAAGAGTGGTATATTCTTGAAAAAGGTATTCACACTTACATTGCATAAATCTTTCTACTTCTTCATATTGAAATACTTTGATTGTTGAATCAAATTTCTTGAATCATTTACTCATCAAAGTTATTTCATATCTCTTTGTGTTCAACTTATTTATATCAATCTTCAAAGAGAGATATATTCTTGAGTAAGTTCTTTGCACTTATATTGTATAAATTTTTCAACTTCTTCATATTGAAAACTTTGATTAATTGAATCAAATTTGTAAAATTATCATATTCATCAAAGTTTCTCATTTCTCTCTTAGTACTTAATATATTATAATCATTCATTAAAATAGAGATTTTTTTGAGAAGATTATTTGAATTTACATTGCATTTAATTCTTCTTCATCTTCTCATGGAAATACTTTGATTGGTTGAACTTAATTTTTCAGTTGTCAGTTTCATCATAGTTTTTCATCTAACACTTGAGCTATCATTTGTTATTATTCATTAAAGTGTTAGCCTCTTCTAGTATTTAATTTGTTTTGTATTATTTATCAAGAGAGGATTTGATTGTAACATCACTTTGATAAAGTGTGGGTCGCGTTGAGATTCCGAAAAGCTCAACTTTGTGTAAGGATTGGTGCTCCTTGTTGTAAGTCACAGTGTGGTTCATATTAAGGTCCCGTAAAGCTCAATAGTGTGGGTCATGTTGAGATCCCCTAAAGCTCAACTTTGTAAAGGATCTGTGCTCCTTGTTTGTAAGTCACTGAAAGCATTGTAAAGGGTTGGATTGTACCATAAGTCAATCAACATAGTGAAAAGGTCTTGCTCGTGCTGGAGAGCTTGGTAACGAAGGACGTAGATCATTGCTTTGGATGGAACCTCCACAATTATATCGTTTGCATTCTCTCTCCCTTTAAATTATCGCTTTTAATATTTGAATTTATCAATTTAGTCTTTGCTTGCTTTCTTATTCGTGCCTATTTGTTTAATTGACATATTTACTATCATATTGGTTTATACCTAGAATCAATTTTTGAAAAAGTTTTAAAAAACCAATTCACCCCCTCTAGGTTAGTCATTCCTGGACTTTCAATTGATATCATAGCAAGGTGCTCATTTTTTTAAATTAAAGATTTAACAATCTTGAGCAAATGGCTAACCATATTTTTCGAAATCTTGAGAGGCATTCTACAAATCGTCCTCCTTTATTTGATGGTATTGATTATAACTATTGAAAAACTAGAATAACTATATTTGTTCAATCAATATATTATAATGTTTGGAAAGTTATTGAATTTGGTCCCTATATGTCTAAGAAGATTATTAAAGTGGTTGGTAAACCGGACCAAATCATTCCAAAACCTAGAGAGGAATATGATGATGTAGATAAAAGAAAATTATCTTTAAATGCTATAGCAAAAAAATACTTTATTGTACTTTACATAGGAATGAATTTAATCGTATTAGTACATATGATTCCGCCTATGATATTTGGCATACTTTAGAAGTTACTCATGTTGGAACTAGCAAAGTGAAAGAAACTAAGATAAATTTCTTAGATAAAGAGTTTGAAAATTTCTTTATGAAAGAAAATGAACCGATTGTTGACATGATTATTCGTTTTACCGATATTATTAATGGTCTCAAAGGCTTTGTTCGAAAATTCACTAACGGTGAACTTATGAGTAAAGTAACTAGGTCATTCTCGGAAGAATGGGGCCCATTGAGATTGTTGATAGAGAATACCAAAGATATCAAAACTTATCCGTTGGAAGAGCTCTATGGGACATTGATGACATATGAGCTAAATCGCATCGAGACGAAGGAGAAAACAATGAAAAGCGAAGAAGAAGAAGAAAGATGCCAAATTGCTTTAGAATCAATAGTTGATGAAGGCACTTCAAGTGAAAATTTGAATGATGAAGAACTTGATGATCTAGTTCTTCTTATTAAGAATTGGAAAAGTTTCCGCAACAATCGTCAATTCAAAAAGAAAGAAGACAAGGGTGAAGAGAAGAATAAATTCATCAAAAAGAAAGCATTTCAATCAATATGGGATGAGAGTGATGATGATGACCATGAAGAAGATGGAAGTCAAGAGGAAATTGCAAACATGTGCTTCATGGCCTTTGAAAATGAGGTAAACATAAATGACAATTCTTTATATGATGAATTATCTACCTCATATGATGAACTTCTTGAGGAATTTGAAAAACTTACTCTCAAATACTCTATTCCCAAAAAGAAAAATTCTTAGAAAAAGAAGTAAGGAAACTTTTGGAAACTCAAAATTATTTTGAAAAATAAAAATTTTGATTCTTTAATTAAGGAGAATTTCTCTTTAAAAGAAAAGATTTTAGATTTGACTCAAATTGTTCACAAATTTACTTAAAGCAAGAAAAATTTTGATTTAATGCTTGGTGAACAAAAATGTATTTTTGATAAAGGAGGAACTGGATACAAACTATTTAAAACAAAAGTCATTTGAAAACTTCTTTGTTAAAGTTTCTGCTTTCCCTATTTCAAACATGACATGTAATTTTTGCAACAAAAATGGACATGTATCTTCTAATTGTTTAATCAAAAAGAGGTTTCACTTTGAGAGCAAATACAAGTGGATTCCAAAGTCTACAAACACTAACAATCAAGGACCCAAAGTTGTACGGGTTCCAAAGAGCAAAAGCTAAATTATTTTGTAGGTATAAAAAAAAATAAAGAGCAAACCATCTTGAATTAGTAGATGTTTGAGACATGATCGGGAAACAAGCTATATTCTCTAAAAGAAATAATGGAGTTCAAAATAAAAGAATTGGAGTCAATAAACACTCCAAAGAAGTCATCAATCAAATTGGATGATCAAAGTATATTTGTAAAAATAATAAAATATCGAGGTATGATCGAATCCTTTCTTTTTAACTACTAGATAACCCGATATTATGTTAAGTATGTGCTTATGTGCTATATTTCAATTAATCATACAGCATAGCACATGTGTACTGATAATGGATTTTTAGATACTTCGTGTCACTAGGACACTAGGTTTTTGGCATCTGAATGCACCCACCTAAATTTACTAGCTTGTGGAAAATCAATTGACCAATAGTTTTACTAAACCTCTAGTTCTTGATAGATCTCTACACGTTCAAAGAGGTTAGAAATTTTTTTGTTTCATTTGAAATATGTGGCTATATGTTTATGCATTGACAAAAGTGTTTCTTTATGTCTCTATAATAGCAAAATTGAAATTATTTGTCTTTACCTATCTACTTTTATTGAAAAATGTCCCCTTAGTAGATGACATTAAACATAATCATTTTAATTTTTAGTCAATTTTGTGATAAATTTTATCATATCAAAACTTGATTCTTCTGAATGCTTATTGAGGATGCTACATCAAAAGATGATGTTTATAGGAAGTCAAAATAAGGATGTTTATGTCATTTGAAAGTGAAGAAAAATGTTTATTAAATTTAAAAGATACTTGACTGTGGCATAAGATTGGGTCATGGACCAACTTTCAAATATTTCCAAAAATTGTTTTTGTTAAAGATATGTCATATTTAACATTTGAGTAAAAGAAAATTTGTGGCATGTTAAGCAAGTGAGAGTTTCTTCTAACTTAAGCAATAATCTTCGACTACAAAACATGTTCAATTTCTTCACATGAATTATTTTGGACAATCTAGAATCACAAACTCAAATGGTAGGCATTACACTTTATTGAAGACTATTCTAGATTTCTTGACTATTATTTTGAACCTGAAGCATGAAACTTTGAATCATTTAAACATCTTTATAAAAAGGTTCAAAATGAAAAGAGATGTACTACTATATGTTTGAAGTGATCATGGTGAAGAATTTTGATAATATTGATTTTGGTAATTTTTGCAAAATTGATGGCCATGAACATTACTTCTTGGCTCCTTGAACACCTTGACAAGATGGTGCTGTAGAAAGGAAGAATCACAAATCGCAAGAAATGACTAGGAAACTGTTTACTTAAAATTGTTTAGTTGCAAATGTTTTATCTTAAATATTAAGAAAAATTGAGAATTATCAATAAATTTGAAGCATGTTCCTAAATTGATTTTATACTATATGTTCTCATATGATTGATTCTACATGCACGATTAGTTGGAATGTATATAAATCTTATCCAAATTATTATATTTTCGTCATTTCATCACTCATACTTTGATTAATATTTTTACTATAAAGTGATGATCATCCTCTTGTTTAAACTTGCATATATTTGGCACCTTGTGATTAATTGAGGAGGAATATATTACTTTTTTCTATGGTTGAGTAAAAGTTTTGAGCTTAAATGATATACTCTTCCTATTTGCTAACTTTTTGAGATAGAATTTGAAAAGCATTACATCTCTTACAAAAGATAGGGGGAATAACGTGATATCTAAATATTCTCTATGGTCATGTTTTGATCTTAAATGTCATATCTTTTTGCTTATGCCAAAAGGGGGAAATGTAGTGAGATGATTATGCATACTTTGAATTGAAAATATAATATGCCTAGAGTATATGAACAAAAGGAAAAAGAGTAAATGTATGCTTTAAATATACGGTTATTGATTTGTAAAAATTAGGGGGAATATGAACTATGTGAAAAATTTATAATGTATATTCATTTATCAACATGATATAGATTGTTCGTTTTTACCTTGCAAATCATTTTATTTGTCATGATAAAAAAGGGAGAAATTATTGACCTATGGTTGACTTCATCCACAATGTTTTGATCATAACAAACAAGATTAATATTGTTTCTAACAATTTATTTTGAGTAATGATAGTTCAATGTTAAAATCAATTAAGTATTAAGTATTCAAGTCAAATCATTCGAGATAAAGAAAGATGAAGAGCACAAAAGACGGCATCAAAGAAAAAGGTCAAGATTGAAGTCACACATTCAAGAATTTAAGAGTCAAACTTCGAAGGAAGATCAAAGACTTGATTTCTTAGGCCAAATGTAAAGGTACTAACACTTTGATAGATGGCAGTGAATGGTTAAGCTTAAAATCCTTCTATACATCAAAAACAATTTTTGTGCACTAAAAGTCATTCCAATGCAACGTTTTGATTAAATATAAAAATGACTTTTAAAAGTGATATTTGGACTTTAAAAAAACATTTTTTATCATGAGAAAATAGTTAAAAATATTTTTCAAAGGTCTATGCACTTTAAAACTTTCATATCGGAACAAATGGGGCCAAAACATAAAAATGCTGCGCTACCGGGGCGGTCAACCGGACCTGTCGACCGGCTGTAGGAGGCGGTCGATCGGACACCCTCCAACGGTCCATAATTTGACCGTTCTGACTTCTGATTTTTGCTGCACATACAAATGGCTATATTGATCTTCCGGACGAGAGGTGGTCAACCGGACTACTCTTCCGCAAATACAGATTTTTTCTTATTTTTGAACTCTATAAATATCCTCACTCTTTTCATTCTTCACAAGATTTCCAAGTGAATCAAAGTGAGATATTTTTGCTTTAAGAATTCTTTGAGCTTTCATTTGTATTCATTTCATTTGTTTCTTTATATCAAAAACTTTGATTGATTCAAACTCATTAATCATCATTCTCATCAAAATTTTACATCTCTCTTTGTGTTTAACTTATCTACATCATTCTTAAAAGAGTGGTATATTCTTGAAGAAGGTATTCACACTTTCATTGCATAAATATTTCTACTTCTTCATATTGAAATACTTTGATTGTTGAATCAAATTTCTTGAATCATTTCCTCATCAAAGTTTTTTCTTATCTCTTTGTGTTCAACTTATTTATATCAATTTTCAAAGAGAGAATTATTCTTGAAGAAGTTCTTTACACTTATATATATAAAATTTTCAACTTCTTCATATTGAAAACTTTGATTGATTGAATCAAATTTGTAAAATTATCATATTCATCAAAGTTTCTCATTTCTCTCTTAGTACTTAATATATTATAATCATTCATTAAAATAGAGATATTTTTGAGAAGATTATTGAATTTACATAGCATTTAATTCTTCTTCATCTTCTAATAGAAATACTTTGATTGGTTGAACTTAATTTTTTAGTTGTCATTTTCATCATAGTTTTTCATCTAACACTTGAGCTATCATTTGTTATTATTCACTAAAGTGTTAGCCTCTCTTAGTATTTAATTTGTTTTGTATTATTTATCAAGAGAGGATTTGACTGTAAAATCACTTTGATAAAGTATGGGTCGCGTTGAGATCCCGAAAAGCTCAACTTTGTGTAAGGATTGGTGCTCCTTGTTGTAAGTCATCGTGTGGGTCATATTAAGGTCCCGTAAAGCTCAATAGTGTGGGTCATGTTGAGGTCCCGTAAAGCTCAACTTTGTAAATGATCGGTGCTCCTTGTTTGTAAATCACCGAAAGCGTTGTAAAGGGTTGGATTGTACCATAAGTCAATCAACATAGTGAAAAGGTCTTGCTCGTGTCGGAGAGCTTGATAACGAAGGACGTAGATCATTGGTTTGGATTGAACCTCCACAATTATATCGTTTGCATTCTCTCTCCCTTTAAATTATCGCTTTTATTATTTGAATTTATCAATTTAGTCTTTACTTGCTTTCTTATTCGTGCCTAATTGTTTAATTGACATATTTACTATCATATTGGTTTATATCTAGAATCAATTTTTGAATTTTTTTTAAAAAGCCAATTCATCCCCCTCTTGGTTAGTCATTCCTGGACTTTCAGATTGTACATCAGGACATAAGTTGTACAACTTCTTAGATGCATTCTCAGGGTATCATCAAATCTTCGTGGTCGAGGAAGACCAAGAGAAGACTTCATTCATGGCTGATTCGATCATATACTACTATAGGACGATGTCGTTTGGGTCGAAAAATGCTGGGGCAACATACCTGAGGCTCATCAACAAAGTCTTCGGGAAAATTTTAGGGTTTCATGATCACTCACCGGGGGATAGAAGCAAACCCCAATAAGATCTAGGCCTTGGCAGTAATGGAATCCCCCAAGACTAAGAAATAGGTGCAAAAATTGACAGGTAGGGTAGCAGCCCTAAACAGGTTCATGTCCCGAGCAGCAGGTGCTTCCTCAAAGTTCTTAGAGGTAGCCAATTCTTTAAATGGAATGAGGAGTGTGAAAAGGCTTTTTAGGAGCTCAAACAGACATTGACCTCACCAAACCAGAACCCGGGGATACTTTGTTATTGTACTTAGTCGTGTCTCAAAACGCAGTGAGCGGCTTCTTGGTGAAAGAGGTCAACAAAGCCTAACAACCCATTTACTATGTAAGTAAAGTCCTATGTAGAGACCAGATATACTTTGGCCGAACAACTTGACCTTGCCCTAATAATGGCAGCACAAAAGCTTTGGCAATATTTTCAGTCTCATCCCATTGTGGTACTCATTAACCAGACTCTGAAACACATCCTTCAAAAGCCAGACGTCTCACCCAGGTCGCTAAAATGGGCAATTGAGCTTGGAGAGTTTGACATAGAGTTCAAACTCCGTCTGTCCATTAAAGCCCGAACCTTAGTGGATTTCACTGCAAAACTCATCCCAAGGGCTCGAGGGCTAGATGAGAGTTCGAGCACTACAACAGATGTTTGGCAAATTTTCATGGATGGAGCATCAAACTCCTCGGGCTCGGGTGTTGGGGTCATCATCACGAGCCCGGACATGTTCATGGACGTTCAGTGTGTATTCAAGGTTCGAATTCGAGGCAACCAATAACGAAGCAGAGTATGAGGCTGTCATCATAACCATTGAACTTGCCATTAGTCTCGAACTTGAAAACATCAAAATTTTTAGTGATTTCCAGTTGGTGGTTGGCCAGATTGATGATACATTTGAGAAAGAAGATGGAAAAATGAGCTTATACTGCTTAAAAGTTCATGATCTCCGACGAAAATTGAAGAGGTGTGAAATTGTGAAGATTGCTTGGCCTGACAACTATAAGGCAGATGCCTTATCAAGACTGGTGTTCATGGGAATAGATGGACTTGACAGGACAGTACATGTCAGATTTGTGACCGAGCCTAGCATCAATCCAACCGTGGGTCATGGACATTGATCATGAGCCATCATGGATGGACCTAATTGTTGATTTCATAACAAATGGCAATCTTCCAGTAGATCGTTAGGCTACAAGGAATGTCTGGTCAAAAGCTCCAAGGTATTGCATTATTAATAGGGTCTTATTTCGCAGATGTCTCACACTTCCGTACCTTAGGTGCCTTAAGCCTTCAAAATCCTCCCAAGCCTTAGAGGAAGTTCATGAATGAGTATACGGGAACCATCAAGGAGCTCATGCATTAGCCTTTAAACTCATAAAATACGGGTATTACTGGCCTACCATAAAGAAGGATGCTGTAGAAATTATGAAGAATTGTGACATGTGCCAAAGGTTTAGCAATGTTATCTGCTCTTTCGCAGAAGACCTCAACAGCATCAGTTGCTTGGCCCCATTCGAGCAATGGGAGATCGACATCCTTGATCTGTTTTCGATAATTAGGGGATAATTGAAGTTTGTAGTTGTAGCAGTTGAGTACTTTACCAAGCGGGTGGAGGTTGAGCCCTTGGCAACGATCTTAGAACCGAAGATAAGAACTTTCGTTTGGAGATCCATCATATGCAGGTTCGGGATACCGAAGGTTCTCATAACTAATAATGGTCGGCAATTCCACAATGCACAATTCAAGGATTTCTACTTCAACCAAGGGGTTGACCACCGCCTGACATCATTTTCTCATCCCCAAAGTAATGGTCTAGCCGAGGTCACCAATCAGATTATATTGCAAGACCTCCGAACAAGGATTGGAGATGCAAGATACGCCTGGTCCAATGAGTTGTCCTCCATACTTTGGACTTATAGAACATCCCATAGGACTGCCATTGGGGAGACCCCCTTCATGTTAGCTTTTGGAATCGAAGCTACCATTTTTACGTCCCGACCCGCATGGACAGAAACGTCACTCAAACCATTGTACCTTAGCCGTAAAGTTAGTTTAATATATTTTTAGTAGAAGGTATAAAGATTATATTTTAGAATTTAACTAAAGAATTTTCTTTTTTTTATTTAAACAATAATCCAATTCTAAAAGAAAAAAATTTCAAAATTTTTTTTAGAATGGGTTCCATGCATGTAACGACTATTGACGTGAAAATTTGGCAAAACTTAAAAAGTATTGTTGCTATTCCAGTTTTTTTGTCTCAAACAGTAATTGTCAAAATAAATTTGTTTTCATAGCTATCGACCTTGAAACTTCATTAAATTTTAATGTAAGATAGTAAACTCCTTATAATATGACATAGTCAAAAATTAGATTCCGTCGACATCATATGGGGTATTAAAATATTTTTCAAAACTCAGCAATGACTCGGTTGAAAGGTAAATCGATGCAGTTCACTTAAAATGGCATATAAAATTCCACCAATGTCAAAACCACATTATTTCAAATTTATTCAGTATCTAATCCATGAGACTATCAAATCCAATAGGTTTCATCCAAAAATTCAAGTGACAAGTGAGTTATGAATTTTTGAAAATAAGGGTAGAAGCTGAAAAACAGATACAACACCCAGCACAGTTTACGTTATGTGACTTATAACCTTTTACCGATATTGGATTGACATGATTCCAATTTTATTTAGTATCTAACTTATTAGGCTATCCAATACAATTGGTTTCGTATAAAAATATTAAGTAACAAAAGAGTTATGATTTTTTTTAAAGATGAGGCAAAAACTAAAATTTCTGAAGAGACACTAAAACTTTAAGTCGCTAACTTTTTTTGTATACGGCGATTTGTAAATTTATTCCTATGAAGCATATCTACTTTCAAACATAATTTATTAATAACGAGTGTTCTAGATCCACACAATATTCATATGAATCAAATTTAAAGAAAGTGTAAATATCTCAAAATCAACTAAAGATGTAAATCACCGGTTTCTCTATGACATGTTGCATCATCCTTTACCATCATTTACGCTCCAAAGAAAATCCATTCAACCTGTAAGAAGGGAATTAACCTATGAGTTTGAAAATCAATAGATATCATCGGTGCAATTCGTTATGAAATTAGAAATTTCGAACTATAGATTCATTCCGTCGCACGTAGATGGATTTTCGGCAAAATCCAATTACTATAGCATTATCATAACACGTAGAGCCGGAGAATGATCATTCAAACCATTGTAGTGCCGAAGCACCGTACCCGAAGGTACCATTTCATTCAAACATTTATCGAAAAATCAGATTTGAAAACGAATGAACACTTGCACCTCTACCTACCTTGAATTTTCTTGGATAAAAGAACAAAATGTATAGAAAGTCTTCCTTCTTCTCACCCTTATTATTCCTTAAACTTAACTTGATATGAAATATATTTTTTTGAGAGAAAATGAGTTGAAACTCGAATTTGAAGAGGAGTGTAGTGAAAAAGTGATCTTCCACTTCTATAACCTTTCTTTTTAATGAAAAATTAAGTGGGGGAGTTTTATTATCATTAAATTTAGTTATTAACTAAGAATTTGAAGAGCCTCTAAGTCATAAAAATAATTCATATAAAAGTTTTATAAAAAACATCTATATGGTGATTCGAACCTGGATTGCCTATATTAAATACCATGTAGATGACCATTATGGCAACCCAATTATTCATTAAATCTTTGTAATCAATTTTACTTAAACTTAATCTCTTAAATTGCTGAACTTTTAATTAACTTATGACTTGGGCTTTTGTAATCTTACATGGGTTGAACTTCCATAGGTCGTTTCTAAAATAGGTTAGGCTCGTGGTGCTAGATCATTACAAAATAATAGCATAATTCCATTTTATTTTTTTCTCGGCTACTACAACCTTTACACCTTAAATAAAATTTCATCCTCGAAATTTACCTTATGGTTGGACAAAGAGTGTTGGGTATTTGTCTTTAACTTCTTCTTCTCTTTCCCAAGTAGCTTCTTCTACTCCATGATTATTCCATTGCACCTTGACCAGTTGAATCTCCTTGTTCCGTAATTAATGTACCTTTCGATCCAGTATCTTGATCGGTAATTCCTCATAAGATAAGTCTTTTTGTACTTCCAAGGATTGGTAGTTGACCACATGATCAGGATCATGTATATACTTTCTGATCATCGATACATGAAATACATTGTGAACTGTCGATAGTTCAGGTGGCAATGCCAATCGATAAGCCACATTTCCAACCCTATCAAGTATTTCAAAAGGTCCGATATAACGAGGTCGTAGTTTACTTTTCTTGCCGAACCTAAGTACACCCTTTATTGGTGCCACCTTTAGAAAGACGTTTTCTCCAATTTCAAATTCTAAGTCTTTTTTCCTGGTATCTGCATAGCTCTTTTGTCTATCTTGCATGGCTTTTATCCTGATATGGATCTTATCAATGGCTTCAACTATTCTTTCAATGATCTCTGGTCCCAAAACTCTCTTTTTTCCAACTTCGTCCCAATGAATAGGTGATTTGCATTTTCTACCATTGAGAGCTTCATACGGTGCAATTCCAGTAGGTGTTTGGAAACTGTTATTAAATGCAAATTCTACCAGAGGTATATACGATTCCCAACTGCCTCCTAGATCCAAAACACAAGCCCTTAGCATATCTTCCAAAGTTTGAATGGTCCTTTCAGACTGACCATCAAATTGAAGGTGATATGTTGTACTAAAATTCAATTTAATTCCCATAACTCCTTGTAAGCTCTTCCAAAACTTTGACGTAAATCTTGGATCTCTATCAGATACAATGGGCACGGGGACACCATGCAATCTTACAATCTCTCTAATGTACAACTGCGCCAGCTGATTTAGACTGGATGTCGTTTTTATTGAAGAAAATGAGCAGACTTTGTTAGAGGATCCACTATATCTCATATAGCATTCTGTCCTCTTGCTGACTTTGGAAATCCTACCACCAAGTCCATTGCGATATTCTCCCACTTCCATTCAAGTATGTCTAATGGATTTAATAACCCTGTCGGTATTTGATGTTCCGCTTTAATCTGTTGGCATACTATGCATTTTTCCACTAATGAACCTATACTGCTTTTCATATTCCTCCACCAAAATGTATTTCGAAGGTCTCGATACATTTTTGTACTGCCAGGATGTGCGGCGTGCGGGGTGGAATAAGTCTCCTCCAATATCTCCTTCTTCAAAACTTCATCATTTGGTACACAAATTCTTTCTTTGAACATTAGTGTCTGATCCGAAGCTATTCCAAAATCCTTTCTCTTATCAGTACCAATCTCGTTCTTGATCTTCTGCAAGAATGGGTCTTCATCCTGTGCTTCTATGATCCGATCTCTAAGAGTAGGTCGAACCACCAAAGTTGCTAAATGAGTAGTGACTTGTTCTGGTGTGGTAATCACTTCAATTTGCAACTTTTCCAAGTCTTTGATCAACTCCATCGAAATAGTAGGTAATGATGCCAACTGTCCTATCGACTTTCTGCTTAGAACATCAGCAACAACATTAGTCTTACCCGGATGATAATGAATAGTCCAATCATAATCTTTCACTAGCTCCAACCATCGTCTATGTCTCATATTCAATTCCTTCTGTGTGAATAAATATTTGAGACTCTTATGATCCGTATAAATATCGCATTTTCCTCCATATAAGTAATGTCGCCATATCTTTAATGCACGAACCACTGTCGCAAGTTCTAGATCATGCGTCGGGTAGTTCTGCTTATGTTGTTTCAATTGCCTTGAAGCATAGGCAATTACTTTTCCATGCTACATCAGTACACATCCCAAACCTTGCTTGGATGCATCACTATATATAACAAACCCTTCTGAACCTTCAGGTATGGTTAATACAGGTGCTGTGATCAATCGTTGTTTTAGCTCCTGAAAGATTTGCTCACACTTATCTGTCCATTGAAACTTTACTCCTTTCCTTGTCAATTGTGTCATTGGTCCAGCTATTTTAGAGAATCTCTCTATAAATCTTCGATAGTACCCAGCCAATCCTAGAAAACTTCGAACTTCACTAGCATTAGTCGTTGTCTTCCAATTAGTTACTACTTCCACCTTTACTGTGTCCACTTCAATTCCTTGGGCAGTAACTACATGACCGAGAAATCCAACTCGTTCAAGCCAAAATTCGCACTTTTTAAATATGGCGTATAACTTTTCCTTGCGTAGTATCTCTAACGCTATTCTAAGATGTTACTAATGTTGATCTTTACTCTTGGAGTATATCAAAATGTCATCAATAAAGATTATAACAAATTGATCCAAATACTGATGAAATACTCGATTCATCAGATCCATGAACACTGCCGGAGCATTTGTCAATCCGAATGGCATAATTGTGAACTCCTAATGTCCATAACGAGTTTTGAAAGCTGTCTTAGGTATATCATCTGCCTTAACCTTCAATTGATGATATCCAAATTGTAAATCGATCTTAGAAAATGTCTTAGCCCCTTTTAATTGATCAAACAAATCCTCAATTCTAGGGAAAGGATACCTATTCTTGATGGTCAAACAGGTCAACTCCCGATAGTCGATACACATCCTCATATTTCCATATTTCTTCTTTACAAACAATACTGGTGTGCCCCATGGTGATACACTTGGTCGAATAAAACCAAGGTCCAACAAATCTTGTAACTGGATTTTCAACTCTTGAAGTTCCTTTGGGGCCATTCTGTATGGGGATTTAGATACTGGCACCGCTCTGGGAACCAGATCTATTGTGAATTCCACTTGTCTATCTGGTGGAATACCAGGTAGATCTTCTGGAAACACACTTTATAAATTCTTGTACCACTGGTACATCCGCAATCTTTGTCGTTGTCAATTTTTCTCCAAAGATATTAACTAGAAATCCTTGAGATATTTCTTTTCTCAACATTTTCTCGGCTTGTAAGGCCAAAACCAGTTGGAGATGGGGTTTGGTCTTTATTTCGAGGAAAGAAAATTGTTCTTCTCCTGGTTTTTGAAAAGACACTTCCCTTTCTCTACAACGAATGGTCGCATAATTACATCCTAACCAATCCATGCCCAAAATCAATTCAAAATCTTTCATATCTATCATATACAAATTAGTTTCTAAGGTTTTTCCCTCAATATCGAATTTCACTGACTTAGCTAACTTGTCTGTGCTCAATGTCGTGCCTGAGGGGAGGCTAACTTCTAGTGTACTCTTTGACTTATTACAAGTAATACTAGATTTAGCAATGAAAGAAGTTGATACAAAAGAGTGAGTAGCTCCTTAATCAAACAGTATATAAGCAGGTGTATTGGCTACCGGTAAAATACCTGT
Source organism: Olea europaea var. sylvestris (assembly GCF_002742605.1). Lineage (NCBI taxonomy): Eukaryota > Viridiplantae > Streptophyta > Magnoliopsida > Lamiales > Oleaceae > Olea > Olea europaea. The sequence continues at coordinate 194,722 of NW_019266741.1, forward strand.
TATTACGTTTGAGTTCCCCTCTGTATCTTTTTGAGTCAATGTAAAAACTCGTGCTTTTCCCTTCTTGTTCTATTCATTGTTATCATCCTTCCTCTGAACAAATGTGCGAGAATCCCTAGCAATATGTCCCAATTTGCCACACCGAAAATAGGCATTCTTCACATACAAGCAGTCACCACGATGAGGCTTACCACACTTAGGGCATGGCGCTACTAAAGCTACCATGGCCTTACTGGCGCTAGATCCGATATTAACTTTCTTATTTTGCCATTTGCCCTTTCCTTTGTCTTGACCATTCCACTTTCTCTTTTCAATTTGCCCTTTATCCTGCTGGTTATACAATTGATGATGTTGCTCTGCATTAGCCTTTTGATACCAGATAGCGTGAGCTCGTTCCAGCATCTTACGGTACGACGTGAAGCGATGTGACATAAGGATCATACTTAGGTCTGGGTTTAACCTTTGCTCGAACTTTCGAGTTTTCTTAATTTTCGTGTCAACCAGATGTGGAGCATACCTTGCGAGTTGATCGAACTTTTGCTCGTAATCCGTTAGGGACATATTACCCTGCTTGAGTTGAAGGAATTCGTTCTCCTTGAAATCCCTTAGAGATTGAGGAAAATATTTGTCCATCAATTCCTCCTTGAATTGTTTCCAAGTTATTGCCAATTGCTGCTCCGGAGTCCTAGTTTGGGACATCGAATCCGACCAGTGACTTGCATTACTGGTAAATATAAACTCTACACATTGAACCCTTTGGGCATCAGTGCAGTCTATGAGCCGAAAAATTCGTTCTAGCTTACGAAGCCATTCCTCAACAACTAGTGGACCAGATGCTCCATTGAAGGTAGGGGGCTTATGCCTTTGAAATAACTCAACTACCGAGGCGTGAGTCGGAAGAGTAATAGGAGCTGGTGGTGTAGGTGGAGCGGGATTTTGATTCAATAATGAGGCTGACAGAGGGATTCGAACCTATGAGCTTTTTGATAGAGCTATTGAAGACTTAACCATTATGGCACTCCCTAAATTTTTTTATTTTTTTTTTCAAAAACATAAAAGATATCACAAGGAAATGGAAATCTAAATTTCTAATCCCTATGAATCTTGCGAATCTTCTTCGGTGAAGCCTCATCTTCGTAGGAGCTTCTGTCTCAGGCCCTGACTCTAGGTCCATCTCAACTTGTTGCTTGAGTTCATGCTCATGATCATTCTCTAAGTCCAACCCAAAGTCGTCCTCATGCAGTCATGCTCCCATTCGGGATGTTCCTCGGGGTCTGATTCAAACTGAGATTCGGGCTTGAGCTCAGGCTCAACCTCATTATTGGGCTCAATTACTATCTCCAGTTGGGGTTCTAAACTCTCACTCCATCTGTCTAGAAAGGTTTGACAATATATACCAAATTTAATCGTATTTCGGTGCTCTGGATGGTTACCCTCTAGCATCTCATCCCTAACAATGACTCCCATGTTTCCCCACTGAGGTGGAAGTGAATGTATAAGGTTATTCACAGCCTCGATATGCATGATCTCTAGTCCCGCATCTACAGCAACCATAAATCTCTCTCAGAAATCATGTACGTGTTCAACAAGTGGACGACACGGGTCAGTCACATAGTTCTCATAGGACTGGATGATAGCCCTACGGTTCAACATTGCTATACAAACTGTGACCTTTCTAGCGGTCTGATAAGTTCTAGCCATATCTGTCACATAAGTGTCCAATTATGTGTTATCTTCATTAGTGATATCAATTAATACATTACGCTCTTGAGGTTCTAATATGATGGCCAACCATCATTTCTTCACGTATATTTAAACAAAATATAATGTACATAGCATATTTCATTCAAAACATCATAAGCATTTTTCATAGATTCAAGTTTAAATGATTAAAAAAATCAAAATCATGCTCGAAAAAATAATGTGGAACATAATCTTTTATTCCATACCTTGGGTTCGTCGTATGAGGTGAACTGATAGACGCAAGATGCCATGGAGTACCTTAAATATATTTTTTTTTTCATCTCATAAATAAAATACACTAAGTCTACAGAATCGACTAAACTTGGCTCTGATACCATGTTGTAACGCCCCGACCATGGACGGAAACGTCACTCAAACCATTGTACCTTAGCCGTAAAGTTAGTTCAATATATTTTTAGTAAAAGGTATAAAGATTATATTTTAGAATTTAATTAAAGAATTTTCTTTTTTTTATTTAAACAGTAATCCAATTCTAAAAGAAAAAAATTTCAAAAATGTTTTTAGAATGTGTTCCATGCATGTAACGACTATTGACGCGAAAGTTTGGCAAAACTTAAAAAGTAATGTTGCTGTTCCAGTTTTTTTTGTCTCAAACAGTAATTGTCAAAATAAATTTATTTTCATAGCTATCGACCTTGAAACTTCATCAAATTTTAATTTAAGGTAGTAAACTCCTTATAATATGACATAGTAAAAAATTAGCTTCCGTCGACATCATATGGGGTATTAAAATATTTTTCAAATCTCAACAACAACACGGTTGAAAGGTAAATCGGTGCAGTTCACTTAAAATGGCATATAAAATTTCACCGATGTCCAAAACACATGATTTCAAATTTATTCAGTAGCTAATCCATGAGAATATCAAATCCAATTTGTTTCATCCAAAAATTCCAAGTAATGAGTGAGTTATGAATTTTTGAAAACAAGGGTAAAAACTGAAAAACAGAGACGGCACCCAGCACAGTTTACTTTATGTGACATATAACCTTTTACCGATATTGGATTGACATGATTCCAATTTTATTCAGTATCTAACTTATTAGGCTATCCAATCCAATTTGTTTCATATAAAAACACCAAGTAATGAAAGAGTTATGATTTTTTTTAAAGATGAGACAGAAACTGAAATTTCTGAAGAGACGTCAAAACTTTAAATCGCTAACTTTTTTTGTATACGGTGATTTGTAAATTTATTGTTATGACGCATATCTACTTTCAAACATAATTTATTAATAACAAGTGTTATTAAAATAGATCCACACAATATTCCTAGGAATCAAATTTAAAGAAAGTGTAAACATCTCAAAATCAACTAAAGATATAAATCACCGGCTTCTCCATGACATGTTGCATCATCATTTACCATCATCTATGCCCCAAGGAAAATTCTTTCAACCTGTAGAAAGGGAATTAACCCATGAGTTTGAAACTCAATAGATATCATCGGTGCAATTCGTTATCAAATTAGAAATTTCGAACTATAGATTCATACCGTCGCACGTAAATGGATTTCCGACAAAATCTAATTACTATAGCATTATCATAACACATAGAGCCGAAAAATGATCATTCAAACTGTTGTAGCGCCAAAGCACCATACCCGAAGGTGCCATTTTATTCAAACATTTATCGAAAAATCAGATTTGAAAACGAATGAACACTTGCACCTCTACCTACCTTTAATTTTCTTGAATAAAAGAACAAAATGTATAGAAAGCCTTCTTTCTTCTCACCCTTATTATTCCTTAAGCTTAACTTGATATGAAATATATTTTTTTGAGAGAAAATGAGATGAAATTCGGATTTGAAGAGAAGTGTAGTGAAAAAGTGACCTTCCACTTCTATAACCTTTCTTTTTAATGAAAAATTAAGTGGGGGAGTTGTATTATCATTAAATTTATTAAATTTAGTCTTTAATTAAGAATTTGAATTGTCTCAAAGCCATAAAAATAATTCATATGAAAGTTTTATAAAAAACATCTACATGGTGATTCGAACCTGAGTTGCCTATATGAAATACCATGTAGATGACCATTGTGACAACCCAGTTATTCATTAAATCTTTGTAATCAATTTTACTTAAACTTAATCTCTTAAATTTCTGGGCTTTTAATTAACTTATGACTTGGACTTTCGTAATCTTACATGGGTTAAGCTTCCATAGGTCGTTTCTAAAATGGGTTAGGCTCGTGGTGCTAGATCATCACAAAATAATAGCATAATTCCATTTTATTTTTTTCTTAGCTACTACAACCATTCCCATTGAAATAAGGTTACCCTGGGAAAGAAGACTTGATCTCGAAGAAGCATGGCGCACCACTGAACATCTCGACTTCTTGGAGGAAGTTCGCGATCAGACAGCCTTGAGAATGACCTTTTACAAAGACAGAACAACAAAGTATTTCAATAGAAAGGTAAGACCATGAAGATTCAGAGCTAGAGATTTGGTGTTAACAAGGGCCGAAGCCACTGGTCATGCTACGGGAAAACTCGATCCAGTTTGGGAAGGGCCCTTTGTACAGTTTGAAGGGTACTTCGGGAAGACCACTCCCAAGACCATAGAACGTCAAAAACTTAAAGGTGTATTACAAGTAACTCACCCCACCATGTTTCAGGAAAAAGGCCTACGTGCCAAGTCAATTTTTATCATTAATAAGGCCTGCGTACAAAATCAATTTTTTTTATCATTTGTCTGGTCGACGTGCCAAAACTATTTTTTTCAGGCCTACGTACCAAGTCCATTTATAGAGTATATTATAGCTAAAATTAAATTCGATGATATATCACACTACAAAAAAAAGTTTTGCCCCGTGCAAGCACACAAAGCCTTACCCCCGAGCAAGCAACAAAAAGTCTTGCCCCAACAAGCACTTCAAAGCCTTGCCCCTCGAGCAAGCATCTCAAAGCCTTGGCCCGAGCAAGTAAATCAAAGCCTTGTCTCACGCAAACAATCAAAGCTTTGCCCCTGAGCAAACACCTCAAAGCGCCTCGCGCAAGTACTCAAAGCCTTGCCCCGAGCAAGGAAATCAAAGCCTTGCCCCGAGCAAGCAAATCAAAGTCTTGCCCCGCGCAAGCACATATGAAATACCAATCAGGGCAAAAAATGTAAATACCCGAGCACGCTGGGTACAAAATTCGTTAACAAGACCCGACATGTGCTCGAGCTTAATTACTTTGCTCGGGAACCATAGTTTCATATATCGGGACTTCCATAGACCTCATGAACATGGGAACAAGATCAATCATCAAAGGCAATGTATTGCTCGAGCTTAATTACTTTGAGTGTGCGATCTATGCTTAACAAAATCTTCGGGATACGGACCCAAGGTTGAGATCTAGCTTGTTATTTATCCGCTAGATCAGGTTAGTCCCAATATAATGATCAAGGTACATCGATTACAATTTCCATTTCTTACAATTTAGTCCTCGAGATAATTTTCCATATTAAGGAATGACCCTAGGATCGATCTATTACCTTTGTCTGAAACTTCATATGGATTAACTCTTAAAGTCAAGCTAGTTCACCCTTTACATACTTTCGATTAGTGGTCGAGCTTGCTTTATATGGTCACTCCATTTAGTTTAGTCCTCAAACGAACTTAAAGCTCGAGCAAAACAAAATCCATAATAAGAGAGCACGTTAAGCTCGGCAAGAATACATTGAATTAAAGCAAAAATCATCGTTCAATACAAGTGAAGGAGCTAAAAGTATTCAAAAACAAAAAGAAAATAGAAACTAGTCTAAGTCCTCGGCTCCTTCTAGCAAGGCCGGGCTTCCTTGCTCATCCCCCACGTCCTCGTCGTCAATATCGACCTCCTGGTCGTCGGTAGCTTTCTCGGACTCTGAAAGCTTGAGGTCTTCAGCAACCTCTGTGATGTTCTTCAAATCCTCGGGCTTTGCATCAGGTTTCGAGCATATAAATGCCCGAGCCTTTTTTAAAGCATGGAAGTACGAGCCCATGGCGTACTCCCCCTTCAACCCATTGAACTCCTCGGAGGTTTTGAAGTCCTCAATGGCGATACCCAGAGCTTCGATCAGACAAGCTTCAAAATTCCTCTTGAAACGCTCTATCTCAAGCTTTAAATCCTCGGCCTCATCCTTGGCCATCCCAGCCTCTTCCCGGACCTTCTATAGGTCATTCTTGGCGTCATCACGTTCTTTCTGAAGAAGAAAGCACTCAGCCTCCATATCAACAATTTTCTTCTCACGTGCTCGAGCAGAATTCTCGAGCCCAGCAGTTTTTTGAGCCTCATCTATCCTCTTCAGAGAAAGAACTCGGGTGATACTCAGTGTCTGCAACATATAAAATTCGAGCTTAATGATCGAGCCATAGAAATCTTTAACTTGCACAAGTAAAATGAGCAAGCTTACCTTCAGCGTAAGGGATTCAAGAGCTTTCATGCCCTCATTAAATCCGAGGTTCTTTTGATACTTGTCCAAAATGCTCGACACTAGAGGACACCAATCAGGATCTCGATTTTGAAAAGAAGGCATACGAAAGGCCTCATTGTCGAGGTCAACAACCTTGGAAGTACTCCTTGACCAAGGATGGGATCGAGGAGTGGCGATCAGAGCTTTATGCTCATTACCTACTGTCCTAATGGTCGGGGATTATCCTCAGGTAGAAGGCTCGCCAGGCCCACTCCTAACAGTCCCATTCCCTGAATCACTAGGCCTCTTTTTTCCCCTTTTCTGACCTGGGGCTCGAACTTGAGGGGCCCTCGACTTCTTATTCATAGCCTATCGAAAAACTGAAGGATCGAAAGTTATCCCTGCAAATACAAGTCATTAGCATGAGCATAATTCTCAAAGACAGATCGATGATGGAAAAAGGTAAAAGTATGATCCCTACCTTCAATGCCTTTCACATCTGCAAGATCGAGAACATCATCCCCCGAGATGTCATCTATATCTTAAACAAGAGGTTCGAGGTTCTCTAACATCTCCTTATCCCTTTCTAAAGACTCAAAATAGGCCTCGCCTTTATAAAACCTAGACGTGTCGGGCAAAACCCACCTAAGACTAACTGAAGGTCAGAATCCTGAGGTATAACATAAAACCACTTTTCTTTCCATCCCTTTAAGGAACTTGGCATCCTCGGTATCCTAAAACCTCCTCGAGATGAGAGATAGGCAAAACAGGTATATTGAGGTAGCTGTTTCAGATCGAAGACCATTCTACAAAGGTCAATGTACTGTGTAATACCTAGGTATCTACAAGCTATTAAAAAAGTAGGTAAGCATCCTCCATCTATTAGGCACGAGCTGTCCAGGGCTCATGTTGTGCTCAACCAATAAAGCCACAAAGAAATGGTGCATGGGCCATCTAAATCCACCATTCAGAGAATCTCTAAAAATTACGAACTCCCTATCTCGAGCAGTGGCCATCCTATCCTCACCCCCTAGCGTCCTAATATCACACTTCGGCATGAGCCCGTGCTTCCTAACCATCGATATCGCTAGATGCTCCTTAAATTTACAAGGAAGGTCAGGGTATCTAAAAGGTGTCGGGAAGGGATTAATGGGCATGACCATGGGCACGATCGAGTGCCCCTTGTCCTTGGGAGAATTCCTTGAGGAAGAGGATGAAGACTCACTATTGCTACTAGACATCCTGACCTAGGTAAAAAAGTGTCTAAAGAATAACTTAAAATCTCGAGGTCTTACCTTAAAGTCGACATCTACAAACCCACAAAAGTTCTGATCTCGACGATTAGCAAGAGAAGTTCACTGAGAGTGAAAAGTAAAAAATGAAAAGCGAACAAGGTATTTATAGGCAACACAAGAAGGGAGTCCAAAAATCACTACCCCGATCGTTAGATTTGGCCACGTGTCCTGCATCCAGCCCACAACATTTTTTACCTCCTTTTCTTGTCTAGGGTTTACCTCAGTGCCACGTCAGCCCTCTTTAACCCCTGTCTTCAAGACCTCCATTGAGCTCTGGTCCTTCGGGCTTCCCTGCACCCTATCCTCAAGCTAAAGCTTTGAACATAGGTGCACGAGGGCCAGTGATACAAGTCACATATGCTCGGGATACTAATGAGTCCTTGGGATTGTCCCTTTATTCCCGATCACATTTATCTAACTAAGAATCCCCAAACACACGGATGTCCTCGGGAATATACCTCGAGCATACCCCCTTGAACATCTCGATCACTCTCCTGTTCATGAGATGAAAGAACTCACATCTCTTGAACCCAAGACGAACCTCCTGGAGATGGTAATTGGTCTTCAAATCATAGTGGAATTCTAACATTGCTTTCTTGTAGGACTCTTATCAGATAAGACTATCTAACTAGTTAAATCCTACCAGGAAAGCACCTTATACCTCTATAAATACAAAACCTTAGGCCAGTATTCACGTACGTTTTCATTATTCTCCAGTTTATAGTCTCATGCATATAATTTCCTTTCTGACTTAAGCATCGGAGGGGCGACGAAAACATACCTCGTTGCCTTTATTTCAGGAATCGGAAGACCACGATCGTACTCATTCAAAATCCTCAAGCTCGAAAAATTAACAGGTACGATTTTTGGTAGCATCACTATCTTATCAAGTTTCTTAAATAGTTAGGGAAAAGAATTGTACATTACTTTGTTCGAATCTTTGAGTGTTAATCCATATAGCCAGCCTCTTGTGTCATCTAAATTTTTAGCTTATCGATGAAATTGCACATATAAATGCAGGATTAACACAATCGGTCTTTTTAAATTTCTCGAATTCTCGAGTAACAAGTGCTGGGCTGCAGCACCTGAAACCACATGAATTTGATGTCATTGACTTTGGAGTCCTACAAGGTTACTACCAAAGATATAAAGAAGCTTCAGTCGATAGACCTCTGGAATCTAGTGAATGTTAGGCCCAAGTAAAGCCTGTTGGAGGATTTTTAGATGAATCTAGGCAATATATATATATATATATATATATATATATATATA
>NW_019266741.1:203839-282139 GCF_002742605.1 Olea europaea var. sylvestris
TCTCGAAGTTCATCGCATGAAAGAAATGTAAATATGGCATGACTTAAGATTTTTGACTTTGAACGTCCAACGAATGATGATCGGTTATATATTATTGGAAAAGGCCCCAAACGCAAGGAATTATTGACTAAATTCCTACATATGCTGTCATGGCAACATCTGATTCATCTATTTTTTCCCTTTTTTTCCATTCTCGAATGGATCCTTGCCATGTGCTGACTGTAAAAAATTTCTGTACTTATAGCATGATTGTCTATTATATGTTATTCCAAGATTCTCATGTGTTGTATTTATTGCTAATTGTTTCTTAGCTTGTATTGCTGCTTGTTTTTTAATGGTAAAATTGACAATTGAGAAAGAGTTTTGCTATCTGTACATTCGGGAATGACAGCCCCCTAACAAGAGGGAAGATCTTTGTCAAATAAAAAAATCATGTTCTCCCCTTGTGAGGGGATTGTACATTGAGCTGTCAAGCTCTGTTTATGTAACAGTCCCAAATTTTTATAACATTGGAGCGTTACCAAAATTTCATTTTTCTTTACTTTACATGTGAAAAGAACAAAAAAAATTATTTAATAAATAATAATTGCGACATTCATAAATTTTACGTAAACATAGCAATTGTATCTGAAAAATAACAATAAACATGTCTTAAAATAAGTTAACAAATATTTATGAGGGTAGAAAAATTTAATGAAAAATTTATTCTCTATTCCTACAGTCCTCTTGGCAGCCCGCATCACCGCCCTATCACAAATCCAATCGACCCGCACTAACCTGTAAGATTTAATGTAAGAGTGAGTAATTAAAAATACCAATAAGATAAGTGCAGTTTTCATAGACAATTATATAACAATAAAGTAAACACTTCATACCACATTTCTTTTATGAAGTATATCGGTGACTAAACGACAGACCCATCATTTATCATTTGGAATTCCCGAAGGATTTCACATCTCGTTATAAAGAACCCAAAATAGTTCACATTCCGTTAGGTCGACCGAAGGTTCATTTGGCAATTCGTGTATAAATTATTGAACACATAAAAGTATATGGAAACAACAATTTGCACAAAAGTATCTTATTTTGATTATTTTAAAAAAATTGTGATGGACTTGAGAATGCACATGTAAGACCCCTTTTTCTATGCTCCCTTCTCTTTGACTTGACTATTTATTTTCTTTAAGTAAGAAAAAACTTTTTGGGATTTCTGTAGGTATATTCTTGGAACTCGTGGCCTTTATGTAGATGTGGTTAGAGTACAAGATGAGTTCTATTTGAACCAGATTTGATTTGATTTGATTTAATCATAATCCCAATGGACGATAATGAAAAGTGACACAAAGTAAATCAATTACAAATGTTTAATATATCCATTTTACGTACACGTGCCCTCTCACTTAAATTCTATTGAAAGTGGGACATTGGAACATCACATCATTGTATACTTTTTAGTCTAAATGAAATTTCTTGTCAAAACAAATATTGAGGTTAACCTGTTAGGACACTACACGTGGCTACCCCAAGTGAAATGGGAAAGTGGGATATTGTAGCAAACATAAACTCTAGGTGCACTCTTAGACTTAAATTCTTAACCTTATCAACCAAAAAGATTTACCTACACGTGGCTGATTTCCAAATTGAGGGGGAAAAAAACAGAATGAACTAAATCCAAATGAGTTTGAGATTATCTACAATATTATATTTGCAATAGAAGATTCATTTGCCGTCACTTGTCTACTATAATATAGTTTATCTTCCAAAAGAAATCCTCCAATAGAATAAAAATTCTACCTTATTTTAATATAAATTATGCTTAAATAAAAGACGGCCTAATTAGTCAACAGTTTTTGCCGAGAATCTCTAATGAAAGGAAATCATATTAATTCTTAATTCTATTTAATCTTGTTTTCTTTCAATTAGGTCTAACTTGATTTGATCCAAAACAACTTTTATCGAGTTGAAAAAAACTAATTAATTACAAGCTACAAAATGAGTTCAATATTGATATATTAAATCTTGGTCTATAAAAATCTAATTATTAGATCCAAATAAAACAAGGAATTTAAACTTATTTTATTTTAGTTACATATTTTTTTTTCCAAAATAATAAAATGTACTATATAAAACAAATAGCTTTTGTTTTTCAATTTTTGGGGCATTTCAGTGTACATATAGCAAAATCCATTGAGAAATTATGATTCTATACAGGTTGGGGTTCACAGGGTCTTTATGGGCAACGATTGACTTTTTTTTCATTGAGAGATGCTAGGCTTACAAGGTTCACAAGTCCCTGTCAAGCTACACACATGCGTGAGGTCCACGTAATTTTTTTTTTTTAATACATGTGGGGCTTCTGCACAGTGAGGGGTCTTGCAAAACCCCCGTGAATAATGCCCAGTACTCTTTTTGATTCGTCGGAGGCAAAAAAAGGAAAAAAAGGGCACCATACCGGTGGTGTAAGTAATCAATAAAGCTACACGTACAGAATGTAGTTTACAGAAGCCATACAGAAATTCAAAAAAATGGGACATGTCTCCGTGTCAGTGAAAGGAAAAGGAAACGACTGCATGGCTTGGAGGAAAGTGTTAATAAAATTCATTAAATTATTTATGTTTTTGTCTTAAATTTCGGGCTCATTACGAAATATCAAACGAAGTCGGAATATTACATTTTTAATAACATTTTGAAGTACTCACGGCCTAGTATTTCACGTTGTTATGGTGCGCGAAATGACCAACCATAGTAAATGTTACGGCGTGTCAAAATAAGCCGTTCCAAACTAATATTTCGAGAATTTTGATAATAAGCTAATTTTAAAATTTTTTCAATGATTGTACGCTAATTGAATCCATAAATCTTCTATATCCTCTCGAAACTCATTTCGAGAACTATATCATAGACAAATCGAATGATCTAAATGAATATCGAAAACAGTTAAACATACATCATACACGTGTGTTAACAAGATGCGTATAACTCTTTTTTTTTTAAAATCAACTATTTTATTAATGTTTATTATTTTTTCGCGACAAATTTCTCAATATAATTTATATAATTTTATTTGAAAAATTTACATGTAATATGATGTCAATTTTTTTTTTATGTAAAAATTCCTAATAAAATTATTATTACTTTGTATGGGTTATAAAGTTACTGATCATCATCATTTTATATAAGTAGTGTAACAATTATAAATAATACATACAAATAATCGTTATAAATATATTTTTAAATTCAGGGAAATGATATGTTTCCGCACGTTCTCAAATTCAAAAAATTTTAATTATGTCCATTTTTTCAATTTAGTGATGTTAATATTTGAGAAGTGATTTCGTGAAAAAGTGAATTTTTTTTTTTTTGTATAGTAAAAATGTAGGAGAATTATAGATCAAAATGTAGGAGAATGTATACACCATTTTCAGATATAAAAATAATCAAGATGAAAATGTAGTATAAGAATTTATAACCTATATAAAGTGATAATGATTTTATTAGGAATTTTTACACACAAAAAAAAAATATATAAAATTGACATCACACCACATATAAAATTTTCTAATAAAATGATATAAATTATATTGAGAAATTTGTCGCAAAAAAATAATAAATATTAATAAAATAATTGATTTAAAAAAAAGAGTTATGAGTATCTTTTTAATACACATGTTTGACAAACGTTTAACTGTTTTTTATATTCATTTAGATCATTCGATGTGTCAATGATATAGTTTTTGAAATGAGTTTCGAAATGATATAGAAGATTTTTGGATTCAATTAGCGTACAATCCTCAAAGAATTTTTAAAATTAACTTGTTATCGAAATTCTCGAAATATTAGTTTGGAACGACTTATTTTGACGCGCCGTAATGTTTGCTACGATTGGCCGTTTTGCGCACCATTGAAGATGTAAAATACTAGACTGTGAGTACTTCAAAATAATATTAAAAATGTAATATTTCGACTTTGTTTGATATTTCGTAATGAGCCCGAAAATTAAGACAAAAACATAAATAATTAAATGAATTTTATTAACACTTTCCTCCGAGCCATGCAGCCATTTCCTCTGACACGGCAACACGTTCCACTTTTTTGAATTTTGTATGGCTTTTGTGAGATACATTCTGTACATGTAGCCCCTCAACATTAATAAAGCTGAATGTCGGATTTTGAAAATAAAATAGCCCGAAGTAATCTAATAATTGAGACAAGCTGTCAGATTATGAGTAAATTAAGGAAGAGCATCTCCCCTTGGTCCAAAATGAATGATAAGTAGAAGTTGGGGCAAGCGCCAAGCAATGGGTGTTCCCCTCCCATGAAACATGGACTCTAGCACATGATCAACCACTATTATTCTGCCCCACTAGATTCATTTCTTCTATGACTCCTTTCATGTCTTGATTATATATATTGTTTATTAAATAGGAGAAGTCGAGCACCGGATCAACTAGCTTCGTTTAGGCTCCACTGCGTTCATTACTTATATGATTTCCTTTCGCCGTATTGATTATATATAGAGGTATTGAATGAGACAAACTGAGTCATTCAACGAGCTAGCTCGAGCTCTCTTGTGAAGCAAGTCAACTCACCTAAAGAAAATTGAGTTCGACTTGTCCCACAAGCTTGCCTTATGAGATCGGTTCACCATTTTATTATTTTTTTCCTCAAATTTGCACTTTTAACCCAACCTAAGTCTCGTTTTTCGAGCAACACGTGGGATTCAGTGTTTGGTTCTTGCTCATAATTCGATGGGATGCAAACCGAGCCTTTGAATGGCTCACACCACTTTAGCATCTTGGCAAGTGAATATTTTAATTCATAAATATTTGAAGCGTAGTTTATATTGTTTTTAAATAGGACGGGTCCAGCACTTGATCAGCTAGCACCATTTCTGCTCCACTACATTCATTACTTGTATGATTTCCTGTTGTCGTCTTGATTATGGGGGTGTTTGATAGACATTTTTATATAAAAATGTATTTTAGAATAGTAAATTAATGTGAAATTTGTGGTTAAAAAATAAGGAAAATTTTTTGATTTATGTAAAATATTATTTTAAAAAAGAATGTGGGGTTGAAAAGAAAAGAGAGAAAAATACATTTTGAAGAAAATGACTACCAAACGGGACCTTTATATAGAGGTATTAAATAGGAAGAGCTTTCTTGTGTTGCGAACCAACTCACCTAAAAAAAATTGAATTCAACCTGTCCCACATGCTTGCCTTCTGAGATAGGCTTACCATTTTATTATTTTTTTCCCCTCAAAATTGCAAACACCGTATGTGAAAATTATGCTAATTTTTTACCCGTTCTTCCACTCGAGCCTCTGTTTGTGAGTGACATGTTGGATTCAATGTTTGGTTCACGCTCATAACTCAACACACAACTTTCCATCCCTATTTATATATTTGAGATTAGCTCCACTCAACTTGATAAAATATTCGTATCAAATTTTAGAGGAACTCTCGTCTTAATTTTGTATTTTGACAAGTGAGCTAATTTTATCTAATCAACTTCCACTTGTCAAAATAAATTGGAAAATTTTAGTAATCAGTTCAGAACAAATGTTAGATGGTCCCAGCTGAAATTTAAGGGGAAGTTGGGTGACCTTTCGTGTTTTTTGCACAGTTTTGATTTACAAGAAAGGGTGTCAATTACTTGATGAGGACAATCCAACATTCTTCAACGCTAAGAAGTAAGAACCCACCAGTTAAAATCGAAACCCTCAACAATTTTTTTTTTTTTTTCACCAATTCAACCTTGGTGAATCGGTTCGACTGTTGGAATTTTAACCTTTTCCGAGTCAATGTTCGAATTTGATCTTTAAAACATCGTTTCTAATAGTCCCATGATTAAGTTTTTCTTCACAATGCTAACCTTAGGTACATGAAATTTTATCATGTCCTTGTCTCTGTTTTCCGAATTCAGATCCATAGATCTGGTCAGTTACTTCCATCCTTCTTGACGCCCCCCCCGCCACCACCCCCCTTCCAGGTGTACCTGCAAAATATGCAATTAAAAGAAGTGATTATAAAGATAAAAGAAGACAAAATAAACCAAAAGAGACAGAAATTCAATAAATAAAAAAATAAAAAAATGAAGATTACCCCAATTCACCTTTTGGATTGGAAACAGAATGCTGATGCATAAATCCCAGATTTTGAAAAGCACATCTCTGCATAATTGCAAAACCACATACGAATATCACAATCCAAAAAAAAAATAATTAAAAAATAATAATAATAATAAAATATATATATATATATAAAATAAGAAATCAACTCAAAAAATTATAATAGTATGTTTGTTTCTATTTGTTCTTGAATTAAGCTAGTATTTAATTCAATTAATTCATGTTATTTTAAATTGACAAATTCTGATTACCGTTTTTGATGAAAAAATAAAATAAAATAAAAGATAAATTGAGAAAGTAAAATCATTCATTCAGAAGGCCGTTTTCTACAATATAACTCCATAGCTACGGTTTCTAAACTGGTATCTTCAACTTCCGCAAAACCGCGGTTCAACCGCACTTATCCATCACGGCTATCAACTCGCCGCGTCGAGTGAACTGTACAAAACATACGCCGAATTATAGAATTCACTATTGAGCTTTTGACATGATCGAGAGTCGGCTTGGCCGCGGCTGGAAATCGTCACGGCGGCGGAGATGATGTGACGACGGGCGAATCAAAGCAGCAAGAGCTCTCTTCACTAAATCTCCTTCAACGGTTCCGATTCTCACCAAAGAATTCGTCATAGCCGATCTCCGCATATTCAAGTGGTGACTCGACTGAAACGACGTCTGGCTATCACTGTTGTACCCACGGCTCCGATTGTCGTTCTTGTGTAAACTGCACCGGAAGGACCCCGGGTGCGTAGTAGGGGAACACATACACGTCTTCTTGGGACCCGAATTGAACTGACGGGCACGGGTGCCCTGATTTCCATACCGGTTATGAGAAGATGCGACCGAGCGGTTGTGTGAGGTAGAGAACCTTACGGTGGGAGAAGGGGAAACGGATCTGCGGACATTGACGCGGGTCGGGCTAGAAGGACGGGTCAGAAACGACTCGGGACGGGAGTATGAAGCCGGGGAGGTGGAGATTGAGGAGGAGCAGAACCGACCCGATGGGGATAAGGAGCGTTGGAAGTTGCTATGAAGAGTTGTACCCTGCGATCTGGTTCTTGATGATGACGCTTCCATCGATTGTACCATAGAGAATTAACAAATACCTTTTTAACTAAAAATGAGAAAGTAAGATAGATTGTGTTTTTGGGTCTTTATTTTGGCAAACCTAATCAACACTGAAGCACGGTTTATATCGGAGATGGAGGCGATGGCATACTCTCGTAAATAATTGCAATTGTAGGGAGTTTTGAGGAAATACGACGTAGAAAGGCCGTTGGGTCGAGGTTTCCAGTGGGTTGAAAAGACCACAAAAAGCTATGTGCTGTTAGATGTGACATGACCAACGCGCTCGCCTTTTGTGACGTTCACGCTCAATTGATATTAAAGCCACAGTGAAGTTATTTGTTCACACGCTGGACATTTGAGGGTGGGCGAGTAACTATGCAAACGCCGATTGTGGCGTTAGATTTTGGGTCGTTTTTAATTAACTGACACACGTATAATGATATTTATTTTGTGTCCTAATTAACTGAAGAAATTACGGAAATACCTTTTCCTGTGTTTAGAGGCCAAGAACTGTAAATATCGATTTGACAAAAATACCCTCTATTTAAATTACATTTCAATTTGTATTGGCGGGTATCTAGAATTTTTTTTTTTTTTTTTTTTTTTTTTTTTTTTTTTTTTCCCCCTTTTGCCCCCCTTTTTTTTAATTTTTTTTTTGCCCCCGTTTGGCCCCGTTCTTTGCAAATTTTAATGGTTAGAATAATATTTTTTTGAAAAATGTGTTGTGATTTTTTTATTTAATTATAATATTATTTTATAAAAAATTGTGTGGTTGAAAAAGAAAAAGAAAAAAAGAAATAAGAATGAAAATGGGGGGCAAATTATTAAACTGAAGATTGTGATTTATACGTGTTTGGTTGGCAGATATTTATTTGGAAATGAAAAATATCTTTAAAAAAATAAAAATTGTACAATTTAAGAATAAGAAAAAATTATGAATTCATGTATAAAATAATTTTATTGGATGTGTTTAAAATTGAAAATGAGTTTGAGAAAAATTAATTTTTAAATAAGTTGTACCAAACAACTGCTGTAGTAATTAGCAACATTGTTTTCAACCATAAGGAAAAGGATTTGATTTGATTATGAATGTCGTGGTTAAGATGTCGAATTAATCATATTTATTTCTATATTTGTCCTTGTTTGAGCTTCATTTTTTTATCAAAACACATTCTTCAACAGTGATTTTAACCTATTTCAACCACAAATTTTTAATAAAATAATATTACACCTAAACTCAAAGCTTCTCTTTATTTTTTTAACCATACATTTTCCATTATAACATAAAATGCATTTTAAAAAAAATTGGAGCAATCCATTTTCCAGTAAACCGAGTTCCACACTCTTTATTGTAAGGACCTTGCTTGATGTACAAGATTTTTTTATTAGGACTTTTAGAGGTACACATTTAGCTAATTCTCATTGGAAGTTGAAAAAAAAAGGAAAAAAGAGGGTAAAAACTGTCAATACAGGACTGCCATTTCAACCCTGCAAAGTGCAAACTGCACCCTGATAATTTGCCCTGGGGCAAAATTCTTGTAGTAAACAAATTTTTTAGTTATACTACAATAATTGTCTACAATTTTAAAGTAAACAAATGATTTGATTCTTCATTTTAAATTAAAATCTGCCACGAGTAGATATTAAGTTGATACTAGGGCTGTAAGCAAAAATCGCAAAATCGAAAAATCGAATCGAAACCACATTTTAGAAACCGGCGGTTTGGTGCCACGTGGACCCGGTCAACGAAATGATTTTGATCCAAACCAAACCGGTCAAAATGGTTTGGTTTAGGTTTGAGAATTTTAATTACGGTTTAAAACCAAACCGAATCGGCGAAAAAATATATAAAAATAAAAAAAATGAAAAAATGAAATTTTTTGAAAATTGATCCAAATATGTAAAAATTCAATAGTTTTATCATTTGTGGGTATTTTTGTCAATTCCTAATTTTCTAATACAGATATATTATTATTATTATTATTATTATTATCCAATAATCGTAATATATATTTAATAATTTCAAGACTAATATAATCTATCAAAAGCATTTTTCCTCTTCAAAATTTAGATGAACTCTAATCGACACCCAACACAGTTTTGAGCCACCGGCACCATACACTTCTTTTTCAGATTTTTCACGCCTCTTCAAAGTTAAATTGAAGTCCATTATACCAAATTGGAGACAAAGATATCCTAGACCTTTGGTGATAATATTTGCTACAAATAAAGTTTCAGATCAATAATTTTTTGGAGCAAACTAAAGTAAGAATTTGAAATTAAATGTGTTTCGTAACATCATACAAACGTAAACTTATGTAATTGTTATATTTAGATATTATAAACAATTGTTTTATTATTGTGGTTGGTTATTTCCTTTATTTAATCAGTATTCGTTTTTTCAGATATGATGATCACGAGGTCTTGTTGGAAATAATTATGTTTTTTGGACCTTATATCTAGTTTAGTAGACTTCTATTGTAACGTTATTGTATCGTTATTAGCCTAAAAAAAGTGAAAAAAATGAAAAAAAATTATGTTTTAGTTTATTGTGATTTTACTTTGATTTAGTTGATATTTAAATTTATAGTAGATATATTTAGCCCCTATTTGAGCCATATTTTTCATATCATCATAATGAGAAAATTGACTATTGTAGAGGAGGTTGGGTCCCACACATGAAATAGTAGGTCAACAAAAGCAGCTGGACTTGTGAAATAACGGTCTAAATTTTCAATTTTTTGTTCTAAAATTTGGTTCAAACAGGGGGCTTAGTTTGTTTTAAAATTATTACTAGTGAGATATAAATATATATTAAATTCAATAAATTAATGATATAAAAATAGACGGGCAAAAAAATATACGGTGAAACCGATGGTTTAAAATCGGACCAAACCGTTAGGTTTAGGTTTGAGTTTTTTTCAAACTGTTTAAAATGGTTTGGTTTAAGTTTGGGTTTTTCTCAAACCGTTTTAAACGGTTTGATTTGAAAATATGTCAAAAATCGGTAAAACTGGACCGCTTACACCCCTAGTTGATACAAGTGATTTGATTCTTCACTTTCACTCAATTCGGATGAATGATTTCATTGCTTAAGTTAATTATCATGCCTAGTCTTTAATTGAGGTTATCTCATGCCTTCTTAGTAGTCGCAGTGTGGAGGTTCGATTTTTGAAATATGGAATTGGACTCCTTGTAGGCACAGTGTACAGGCTGCTCTTATTCCCTAACCTGTTGGTGCACATCCCGCGATTTACCTCCCTCACAAATCTCTAGGGCGGAACTGTGGGGACCCTCAATTAAATTATCCCGCCTAGTCTTCTTGGCTATTTCATTGAGCGTTGTTCGGTTTTCATTTTCCAAAATTCACTTTTCTTTATATTTAATTTCAATCACACATTTTATAAAATACAAGATATTTATTATTTTTTAATCACACAATTCGTTAACTATTATCAAAACCCACTAAAAATATAATTTTTAACCAAATCAAAAAGGGCTACATAAGTATAAATACTCATTTCATGAATAAACGCTTGTATCAATTCGCATGATAGTGATGACACATATTTAATTCACTACATAAATATTATACATTTATTATATAAATGTTATTTAGGAATATAAATTTAGGTGATAATGAATTTCCATATTTATCGTCTTCATTGAATAAAAATTTATGGCAAATCTCAATTCTCACTGTCATCTTGACTACTGCTCCAGACATCATTAGATTTATGAATAATTTTATTTAACTCCATTGGAGTTGCAACCTTATTCTAGGTGGCGTTAGCATGGCATTAAATGATATGTTGAATTAGTATCATTTAATTTCACATTTCATCCAATCTATCATCCAACGCTATCTAAACTGGGGTTGTAACCACGATGAAACTATATAGCATTATTTTAGATTTGCAGGTCTGACTCGTTGGCACTCCTAATCTCACTGTCATCTTGACCACACTGGACACCATTATAGTATTATTCTCTTGTTATTTACTTGTGCTTGTTTAATGTATTTGGTTAAAGTTAGCCCAACTAAATTTTTTTTCATTTTAGTCCATTCCTTGATTGGTTCTTGATTAATTCAAATTCAAATTAAGTAATATATTTATTTCGACGGTGAAGTAAGAATCAATTACAAAATCCATTAGATCATGATCTTATCAATATATTTCTCAACTTTGACGCAATTTGTGTTTGAAACAAATATTTTTTTTATCTTGGGAGTTGGGCAAATGACGCTAGCATACTATCTGCCATCCAAATAGGGATGTCAACAAATTGAGTCGAGTCGGCCAGTAAGTCGAGACTCGAAGTTCGAGTAAAAATGGTTCGAATTTTTTTTTAACTCGGCTAAAAAATCAAGGCTCAGGCTTTTTTTGAACCAAAAATGGGGCTTGACCTGAGCATTGACTCGATTCTTCCAAGCCATGAGCCGAGCCGGCTCGGGCTTTTCCCGGACCGAGCAACAAGCCGTCTGGGCGTGCGAGCTAAATTTACAAACTCAAGTACCAACGAGGAAAAGTTGGAAATTGCCAAATGTAATGGAGTATGTGGACCAACAAGCTGCACGCTTGACGAGTGGCTTCACTAGCACAGGGTCACTTGGACCGTGGCTTTGATTTTTTTTCACTCATTTGCCAAGTGAAAATTCTCTTTGATATTTTTTTTATCCCATTATTTTTCCCCTTTTACGACAATTAAGAGTCGCTATTCAACTTTGAACTGCATTCAAATATATATATTTTTTTCGAATTCTTATATTTGAAGTGTGAAAATCCTCAATCCTATATCCTATGTTTTTCAGATGATCATATTCTTTGTTGGATCCAAGGTAGTTTGCGATACATGGGTCGATGAATTTTGGTACAAGGGTTTACATCTTGATGTACATAATATTCAAGTGGTCTTTCATCATTGGCTGGTAGAAAAATAGCCTTTTCAATTAGTCATCGATGAGACGTCACTTGGACATCATGTACATCAGAGCGTACATGTAGAATAATCCTATGTTGATTGTGTACAGGGGTTCTCCAATAGAGACTTGCCTCGTCCAAGATTGCATCAAATCAAATTGACCTCATGGCCTTTTTGATAATGCCACAAAGGGGTTCCTAGCAATTCAAAGCCCTGGACATGACCTAGAGCAATAATTATGTCAATGCTATTGGTAGCATTAGACATGTTACGAGACTCGTGGGAGTTTTGGATAAAGTCTTTCCTTTCGTTTTCAATTAAGATGAGGCTATATTAGTGTAAATATTCTACAAAGTGAATATGTAATCCTACACGATACCTACATGACCATATGTCATGTTTGGAACTTGAGTGATATATCTCACTTGCATCGAACCATTCAGGAATGAAGGAATGGAGCTATAATTGAGTTAAATGTTTTAATGGTTACTAAACTTAGATCCATATCTTTGATTGGTCACTGAAATTTGAAATGTCGAGTTTTAGTCACTAAACTTAGGTTCATATCTTTGATTTCTCATTAAAGTTTAAAATATCGAGTTTTTGTTAGAATTGGTTCAAAAATCAACCGAATTAATCGAAAAAATTTGGTTTAAGTATGAAAAGGTGTGATTTCGTGTCAACTTTGACCAAATATTGGAACTTGATCCGATGGTTAAATTATAGAAATAAATAGATTAACTTATTCTACTCGTTGAGTAGATCGTCGTGGTATATTTGGAATCTCGAAATCAGTTTCGGATAAATGAGAAATTGCGGTCCAAAGTTGGAAGAAATGAAGTGTTGCAATTTTTCAAAAGGATGCAGGTCTTGACCAAGTATTGCAACTTTTCGAAAGGAAATTTTGGCTAAGTGTTACAATTTTTTGAAATGATGCATGTTTTGGCCCACACTATTTCATTTGCACCCTTTCTACATCTATAAATAGGACCCTTTGGACGTGATTTTGAGTATACCATTGCATTGAGTATCCATTCTTCTCTTGCAATTCATCTTTCTCTCATTCTCATAATATTTCTTTGTAGAGGGAAAACTCCGTTGAAGTTTCGTTGTTCTTGTGGTTTGAAGTGTTATTATCACAAGTGTATATCCATTGTATCTTGGAAAACATTTGTCATTCAATCGTGAACACCATAGCGGGACAATTTGTTTTAAGGAAAGAGTTATACTCACCTCGGATTTCCTTTTCTACTCCTTATTTCACCTTGATTTTGTGGTTTTGTACTACACTTCCACTTCATAAAATTGTGGTTTAACTACGCTCCTGCGGGTTGAACTTTGCACTCACAAACAATCATCTTGACCGCTCACAAATAAGCCGGATCCAACAAACTTAAGTGATATGACCCAGGAGTCGAGCCCGACGAAGGCAAGTGCGAGACGAGACTCGTTGATAGTCGATGGCGAACCGATGACGCGATCGAAGACGAGACGAGCCAACGAGGAATGGGATTGCTCGTCAAGGCAATGATTGAAGACACCATGTTTGGGACTCAAAATGGAGCAACTTTCATGTTCGAGTCGAAGGCCGAATCAACTTGGATCAATTTAATATCGAAGGCCGAAACTAGAGGGAAATTTTAAGCCTGTGCGGTCGCACAGTGGTCTACCGAAACTCAAAGAAGACATCTTGTTTGAGCCATGCGACCGCATGGAATTGCACGAAGCGGTTGCATAGGCCAATTTTTGGGAAAAATTTCTATTTTTGGTATTTTTCCATATTTTGTTAGTTTTTTATTCTTTTCCATACTTTGGGAATTATGCTCGACTTTTGCACGATTTTTACCTAGTTTTTAGGTTTAGTATAAATAGAAGTTTTCATTCAATTGTAACAACTTTTGACATATTTGATATTGAATTAAAGTGAGGCGTATAGTCTTCTCTTCATTGTTCTTTATTGAACAATTTCGAACTTATCAAGTGTTAACTTGTGGCGTTCAAATAAACGGATTTAATCTTGGATTGCATGATCAAGGGGTCTTTCAGGCGTCGTTCTTGTTGGGTTTTTTGGTTCAACTTTCTTTTGAATTAATCCTAAACTCTTGGATTAATTTGGTTTTCTTGGGATCGTCAATCTTGTTGTGGGTTTCGCAGTCAACGTTGCTATGAGGTTCGCATCAGTTGGTATCAGAGCCAGTCTCCAAATTAATTGAAGGTTTTATCTTTTCGTTACTTGTTAAGTCTTTTCTTGTTTTCTTCATTTTTCCCAGTTTCTATTGTCGTTCCTCGTGTCGTTAAGTCTTTCTATTTCTTCTTCGTCGCTCTTGTGTTCTTTGTCGTTTGAGTCATTCTTGTGTCATTCAATTATCATCGATTTCAATTCATTGAGTTGTTGGTAGTTTAATCGTATTTCTTTACAAAAGGTAAAAAAAAGTACTGTTCATCGTACAATACACAAAAAAAAATTGATATTATTATTTCTTGTTTTTACTACCAGTACAAAAAAAAACTCCCGAATTGTGTGATTTGGGCTATTCCATTGTGCCAATTCTTCACTTTACTATTGAGTCTATTCACATATTCTTGTCAAAACAATCATCTATTCCACCTAATTCAATTCCTTGAGTCTCAGGTTCTTGGTTATTATTCGATTTGTTGAATTCCCGCTAAAACACTTGATTTAGTTCACTTGGTTCTTTGAAGTGCTTGGAGGGAGACTTTGAGTGGTAAGAGGCCGAATGGCGAGTTTAATAGAGGGAAAAAGCCATATTCAGTGTTTTCGAGTGATATATTTGTGAGGCATATAAATTTGTGTGACATGATGTCGAAAAGAGAAGATTCTAACTCACGCCGAAACGATAATGACAACAATGCATCGGAGGATATGATAGGAGGTTTGAACTGGTACTTCGTGATGTTAGGGAGAAGGTGGATAGGCAAGGGAAATGGATGGCGCAAATAGGTACAACAATTGCTAATCTTAGTTGGGGACGAGTGGAGATGTCTAATGGTAGGGGGCCGGGTAGGCGTGAATCTAGGAGAGGAAGGCGGGATGAGTATCGTAGTGATGATGATGATTTTGATGAAAATAACATTGATACGGGTCGAGCGAGGCATAGGGGCGATAGGATGGACAAACTGGGTAGAAATAACTTGAGGGATGAAGTAGATGGAAATTTGGGGAGTATTAAAATGACTATTCCACAATTTAAGGGGAGAAGCGAGTCGGAAGCATATTTAGAGTGGGAAAGGAAGGTTGAGATGATTTTTGAGTGCTATAACTATTTGGAGGAAAAAAATGTAAAATTGGCGGTGCTTGAATTTGTGGATTATGTGATATTTTGGCAAGATCAAGTACTTACATCACGACGTAGGGGTCGGGAAAGGCCAATTAGCACTTGGGATTGGAGCAGTTTTAATGCAGGATCAGAGACCTATTGTATATTTCAGCGAGAAATTAAGTGGAGTTGCTTTAAATTATCCTACATATGACAAAAAACTTTATGCACTTGTTCAAGTTTTGGAGACTTGGCAACATTATCTATGGCCGAAGGAGTTCGTAATATACACCGATCATGAGTCACAAAAGCACTTGCGGGGACAAGATAAATTGAACAAGAGGCATGCGCGGTTGATGGAATTCATTGAGACTTTTCCATACGTCATTCGATATAAGCAAGGTAAGGAAAATGTGGTGGCGGATGCGTTGTCGCGAAGGTACGTATTGCTAACTACTCTTGATTCTAAGTTACTTGGGTTTGAACATATTAAGGAACCGTATGAAAAAGATGTTGATTTTTCGGATATTTATTTATCATGCATTAAAGGGGCGGTTGATAGGTTCTTTAGGTATGAGGGGTATTTATTTCGGAAAAATAGGTTATATGTTCCTAATTGTTTTATTCGGGAGTTGCTAGTAAGGGAGGCACATAGTGGTGGATTGATGGGACACTTTGGGGTTCGAAAGACTTTAGATGTATTGAAGGAGCATTTTTATTGGCCTAAGATGAAAAGTGATGTTGAGCGAATTTGTAGTCGATGCATAGGTTGTAAAAGGGCTAAGTCTAAGGTTTTACCTCAAGGTTTGTACACACCTTTACCTACACCTAGTGAGCATTGTGTTGATATCTCGATGGACTTTATTTTGGGTTTACCTAGGACTAAGAGAGATCGAGATTCTATTTTTCTGATTGTAGATAGGTTCAGCAAAATGACACATTTTATACCATGTCACAAAATGAAAGATTTCACGAACATTACTGACCTATTTTTTAAAGAGATTGTGCGTTTACATTGGGTTCCTAGAAGCATTGTGTCGGATCAGGATATCAAATTTTTAAGTCACTTTTGGAGAGTTTTGTGGGGTAAGTTAGGCACGAAATTACTATTTTCCACAACTTGCCACCCACAAACGGATGGGCAAACCGAAGTAGTGAATAGGACCATGACACAATTGTTGCGCATAATAATCAATAAAAATTTGAAAAGTTGGGAGGAGTGTCTACCATTTATTGAATTTGCATACAATCGAGCTGTTCACTCTACTACGTCATATTCTCCATTTTGAAATTGTATATGGTTTTAATCCACTAACTCATTTGGATTTAATTCCTTTACCCGTGAATGAACGTGGTAGTTTAGATGGGGAAAAAAGGCAGAATTGGTTAAGTCACTCCATGAAGAGGTAAAATCGCAAATTGAAAACAAAAGCAAGTTGGTTGTGTCGTAGGTGAACAAAGGTAGGAAGCACGTGACATTCTAGCCAGGAGATTGGGTTTGAGTATACTTTAGGAAGGAGCAGTTTTCGGAGCAAAGGAAGTCCAAGTTGCAACTGAGGGACGATGGTCCATTTCAAGTTATTGAAAAGATAAACGATAATGCATACAAGTTGGAACTTCTAGGTGAGTATCATGTTTCGGCTACTTTTAATGTATCTGATCTCTCTCTGTTTGATGCAGGTTCAGATTCGAGGACGAATTCTTTTGAAGAGGGAGGGGATGATATGACCCAGGAGTCAAGCCTGACGAAGGCAAGTGCGAGACAAGACCCGTTGATAGTCGATGACGGACCGATGATGCGATCGAAGACGAGACGAGTCAACGAGGCGATGGGATTTCTCGTCAAGGCAACGATTGAAGACAACATGTTCGAGACTCAAAATGGAGCAACTTTCATGTTCGGGTCGAAGGCCGAATCAACTTGGATCAATTTAATATTGAAGGCCGAAACCGGAGGAAAATTTTAAGTGCACAGGCATACACGCTCGC
Source organism: Olea europaea var. sylvestris (assembly GCF_002742605.1). Classification (NCBI taxonomy): domain Eukaryota; kingdom Viridiplantae; phylum Streptophyta; class Magnoliopsida; order Lamiales; family Oleaceae; genus Olea; species Olea europaea. The sequence goes on from NW_019266741.1 coordinate 221,227, forward strand.
GATCACACGGTGGTCTACCGAAGCTCAAAGGAGGTATCTTGTTTGAACCATGTGACTGCATGGAATTGTATGGTGCGGTCACATAGGCCAATTTTTGGGCGAATTTCCTATTTTTGGTATTTTTTTTCATATTTTGTTAGTTTTTATTCTTTTCCATACTTTGGGAATTATGCTCGACTTTTGCACGATTTTTACCTAATTTTTAGGTTTAGTATAAATAGAAGTTTTCATTCAATTGTAACAACTTTTGACATATTTGATATTGAATTAAAGTGAGGTGTATAGTCTTCTCTTCATCGTTCTTCATTGAACAACTTCGAACTTATCAAGTGTTAACTTGTGGCGTTCAAACAAACGGATTTAATTCTTGGATTGCGTGATCAAGGGGTCTTTCAAGCGTCGTTCTTGTTGGGTTTTTTTGTTCGACTTTCTTTTGGATTAATCCTAAACTCTTGGATTAATTTGGCTTTCTTGGGTTCGTCAATCTCGTTGTGGGTTTCTTAGTCAACGTTGCTATGGGGTTCGCATCATTAAGACAAATCTTCGATGGTTGTTTGGTGTTTTAAATCAATCTGTTCAGTACATTTTATGTTCTAATTCTTGTTGGAATCTGATTCTTGAAAATCAATAAGTAATGATGCGAACCCGATAGCAACGAACACTAATGAACCCACAACTAGATTGACTCAATTCCCAAGAACGCCAAATAATCGGTGGTTTTGGATTTAATCCCCAATCGATGAACTAAGCAACCAAAAGTATATAAACTAATGACCTCTTAATTACACGGAATAAGGATCTCACCCGGATAATTGTCAACGCCACAAGAAATAATGAATTCCTTGATAAGTTCAATTGTTCTAACAAGAACAACGATTGGAAAATCGCTCTTTGGATAGAATCTCTTAAATTGTCAAAAGGTCCATTATAATGAAAATAATGTTCTATTTATATGAAAACCCTAAAATCTAATTAAGAACGAAAAAAATACGTTCAAAATATTAAAAAGATACAAAAAGAATAGAATTCTAGTAAAAATAGGAAACTCACGAAAATTACAACTTCGACCCCCGAATTACTGCTATGTGGTCGCATAGATCAAATCGTGATTGTGTCCAAATTCCCTACACCTTCTCATGCAACCGCACGGTATATGTGCTATGCGATCACATAGCATCTTCTTTGGCTCCCAATCTGGTTGTTTGAATTATGTGGCTCCAAGTTATTTCGGTCGTCGATCCCTTCATGTGGCTTATCACTTAGCAAATTAACTTCACTTACTCAGCCCTTAATGGTTCTTGAATGTCTCAAATGTGGCTTTGGCTTCGTCCAATCAATCATCATATCTTCAATAATTGGTGGCGCATCACGAATCATATCATCTTATCCCTCTTCGAAAGGATTTGTCCTCGAATCTAGAACTTCATGATCAAATTTGCACTTTCCGCCTTCAATCTTTGATCTCCCTTGCAACCGGTCACGCTCCTTTTGTTGATCCAACTCATGTTTAGGACTTTGATACTCCGTCATGTTGTTAAATGTTCCTTCAATGCCTATAAAGCCCTCCAATGGAAATGCATCAACTGGATACTCAAATGGTGTCACCCCTTTAAGGAAGTCCTCATGCAATAGATTTTCATATGTCTACATCAAAGATAAATTTAAACTGGGGAGGGATTTGTTAGACCTTACCAACTCACTCTCAAGCTCACTCTTTTCTACATAGAAGCTCAACTTACCATTTTCTCTCCTCTCAATAGGTTCTCTTTCTTTCCTCTCATGTGGCTCTACTCGATTTTTCTCACATCTAGCCACCTCTCCATTTTTTCTCAAGCCCTCTTTTTGTTTCTCTTTACCTTTTCTCTCGTTCTCACCCCTCAACCTTACTTGATCTTCATACACTTGCTGCAGTGTCAATGGTACAAGCGTGATAGTTTTTTCATCCTTGTCAAAGCTGTACCTATTTCTAAACCCCTCATGTTTAACCCTTCTATCATATTGTCACGGCCTACCCAATAAAATATAACCCGCATACATTGGTACAACATCACACAATACCTCATCTTTATATTCCCCAATTGAAAAGTTCACCAAAACCCTTTTATTCACCTTAACTTCTCCACGATCATCCAACCATTGTAGTTTATATGGTTTAGGGTGTCTTATTGTTCTCAGCTATAACTTCTCAACTAAAGTGGTACTAGCAATATTAGTGAAACAACCTCCATCAATAATTAGACCACATACCTTATTCTCCACGTGGCATCTAGTGTGAAAGATATTTTCTCGTTGCTTCTTCTCTTTATCACCTTGATTTGTGTATTGAGTGCACGCATTAGCACAAGGGCTTCACCATCCACCGCATGCTCCAACACTTCATCACCACTAATATCCTCAAATTCGGGCATCCCGTCTCCATCACTATCACTAACTACTTCTCCATTAACACTCAAGATCATTGCTCTCTTGTTAGGACATTGAGATGCAATGTGCCCCTTTCCCAAGCATTTGAAGCATTTAATGTCCCGGCTCCTAGTAGTATGTAACTCAGCCTTTCGTGGTTCCTTGACAGTATTTTCTTCCTCCCCCCTTGGCACTTCAGCTTTATTGTTTGCAACAGCCCCATCAACCCTATCATCATCCCCTCTCAACCTCTAAGCTGAGTTAGGCCCCGATTGATTTCTAGTTGTCCCCTTCCACTTCAACTGCTGTTCCACCTTCATAGCCACATGCATCATATCCTCCAACTCCACATAGTGCTGCAACTCCACCACATTAGCAATATCCCTGTTCAACCCATTTAGAAAACGAGCCATAGTGGCTTCCCGATCCTTCTCCACATTCGCCCTAATCATCAAGATTTCCATCTCCTTGTGATAGTCCTCCACACTCCTAGAACCTTGATGCAACCCCTGTAACCTTTGATGGAGTTCCCTATAGTAATGGCTAGGTACAAATCATTTTCTCATCATTGCCTTCAACTCACCCCACGTGTTGATAGGCCTCTTTTGATTCCTATACCTCGATGTCACCACTTGATCCCACCAAGTGATCGCGTAGTCAGTAAATTCAAGGACTGCTAACCTCACCTTCTTTTCCTTAGAATAATTATAACACTCAAAGATAAGTTCCACCTTTTTCTCCCATTTTAGTTACGCCTCCGAGTCACTCCTACCCTTAAATGGTGGAATGGACATTTTGATGTTGCCCATACCTCCATCCATATCATCTCCAAAGTTATTCCTACCCCGACGTTCAAAACGATTACCTCTATTCCTCATTCTCCCCAATTCAATTCCATTAAACTCGTTCTTATCCAAATCACTACCATACACATATTCATCATGCGTCTCCACCCTAGGCCCCCACCTACCATGTCCCATATGAAGATTGGTGACAGATGCATCAAGCCTATCTATCCTATCACCCATATCCTTTAACATCCTCTCAAACCGCCTCATCACATCGTCAAGCATACTTGTTCGACCACCAATTCTACTTGAATTCGATCCTTCACTACCAGACGTCCTAAATTTTTTAAAAAATTTATTTCTGCCTCACCACAGTTCACTCGGGAATCACTCAATTTCGGCTTTTACCCTCAATGAATCTCACCACTCAGCCGTTTTCTACTCATTGCTTCCAATCAATGTTTCAAAGAACAATTCAAATTCAATATCTTGTGGAGATTCAACTGGATTGTGGGTGAGACTCGAGAAATTTTAAGGACTCAAAGAATAGACAAAAACTTTGGAATGAATTATGAAAATTCAAGAAGTGATCGTGAATTTCTGATTGATTGAACTACCTTGATTGGAACTTTAATATGAATTCAAGAAAGTGTTTCTTGAATTGGAATTTGACACAATAACAAATTTTTATTTTTTTATTTTTAATTTCAGACAGTGAGCAGTAACGTGAATAGTAATTTTTTAAAGTCACTAGATAGAAAATTCGACTACGACGCTAATGGAACGAACGGAAGTTGATTTGAACGTAAATTGAATCCAAAAATAACTTTTGAAATTTTTTTGGATTAAAGACTCGAAATTAATAAATGACCCCAAAAACAACAAGAACAATTAAAAAAAAAGAGGAAAACTGACTCAACAAGAAAAGGAAAAGATATAACCTTCGATTTTGGAACCTGGCTCTGATATCAAATGATGAGAACCTGATAGCAACGAACACTAACAAACCCACAACTAGATTGACTCAATTCCCAAGAACGCTAGATAATTGATGGTTTTGGATTTAATCCCCAATCAATGAACTAAGCAACCAAAAGTATATAAACTAATGACCTCTTAACTACACGAAATAAGGATCTCACCTGGATAATTGTGAACGCCACAAGAAATAATGAATTCCTTGATAAGTTCAATTGTTCTAGCAAGAACAAGGATTGGAAGCAAAATCACTCCTTGGATAGAATCTCTCAAATTGTCAAAAGGTCCATTATAATGAAAATAATGTTCTATTTATATGAAAACCCTAAAATCTAATTAAGAACGGAAAAAATACGTTCAAAATATTAAAAAGATGCAAAAAGATTGGAATTCTAGTAAAATTAGGAAACTTGCAAAAATTGCAACTTCGATCCCCGAATTACTGCTATGCGACCGCATAGAAGAAATCTATGCGATCGCATAGATCAAACAGTGACTATGTCCAAATTCCCTGCACCTCCTCATGCGACTACATGGTATATGTGCTATGCGGACGCATAGCATCTTCTTTGGCTTCCAATCCGGTTGTTTGAATTATGTGGCTCCAAGTTATTTCGATCGTCGATCCCTTGATGTGACTTATCACTTAGCAAATTAACTTCACTTGCTCGACCCTTAATGGTTCTTGAAGGTCTCAAACGTGGGTTTGGCTTCATCCAATCAATCATCATATCTTCAATAATTGGTGGCGCATCCCGGATCATATCACGTCTTCTCTGTGATCTATTTTCAGTGTTACTGTTGGAGGCCTATAAGACCACTTTAAGGTATAACTATGGTTAGTTTGGAAATAAATTTGTCGACAATTTAATTATATTATAATAAATTTTATATTGCATTATGGATAAACATATCTGGGATTGGAAGTATATATATAATTAAAAATTACATGATCTTATATTCATGTATGCTCATGTGAATTCATGTTTGATCCATATTTGCAAAATCTATGAAAATTATGTGGTACACGGCATCAGTTGCTGTAATCCGACTATATCTCTGAAATGGTATGATAACATCTTTTGTTGTCAGGACTGCATCATTGCCTAAAAAGCCTCAAATTTGTTTACCCATTATTATGATGTTTATATATTATTTGTTCAATATTTCCTGATCAACTCGTGTCACCAATGGAGGGAATGCAGATAAGATTTGTATATATTATTGATGGCTGCCAATGAGTGTCTTTGAATTTTTTTTTTAAAATAACCGTTTTGGCCGGTCACAGAAATATGAATGTTTTGTTCTATACAACACTAATAAATGCTCACACTTGAGATAAAATTAAAGACAATTAATTTACTCTTGAAAGGTGTGATCCTGAATGTGTGTAATTATGGAATCCGGTCTTTACAGCGAAAGTTTATAGACTTTAAAAAGCATGTGACTTTTGACAGTTTTATTTCCGTGATTGTGTCCATTCAAGTTTGCTTGGCATGAAACAGTTTAATGTCAAGTCTGTACTTGGGCATGTCTGAATTAATTTTGCATAATAATTTGAATTTTGAATGTCAAATCTGTGTAAGGAAGAATATCTTTTTTTGTCGTTCTGACTCATGAAAAATGTGTGATATCGTTGACTACATGAATGCAATTGATTAGAGTTATGTCAATTTCATTTTATTTGAAATGTACAACTTAGTTGTGGAATTGCATGATGCTGGTGTCGGCCATTGTTAATTTAATTGTGGATATGCCAACTCTTGTTGTGATAATAAGATTGCAAATATGGTTATGGCACAGAACATCGACATTCTTATGGATGGAATAAATCTATACAATAAATGTATAAATGTTTGGAATATAAGTTCCTATTCATTTCCTTTGGTTAATGATTATTCCTTCAAAGGAATATGGAAAATTACATGATAAATTGTTGAGCCTCAATTAATTTGATGAAATTAAATGAGATGACTTATGCTAAACTATATTTGCATAAGAGTATGGCAAAATGTGTTTTGTCCTAATTATTGTTTATCAAATTATTGGAATATGAAATTATTTATAGAAGTACAAACGGTTTCTATATTTGGCGGTGGTACCGATATCCTTGAATATAATGATTGAAAAATGACATTCAAATTTTAAGGATAAAAACTACGTTATGCAAAGTTGTGAAGAATATTATGAAATATTCTAGATGAAAAAGTGTGTCTTTTCATATGGAAAATCATGACTTTTGATGTGGTTAGTTTCCAAGGAGTATGCCTCCTCATAGAAATTAATTCCAAGAGGTGCGTTCTCTTAAAGGGTTGTGACTTTTGAAAACACAACTTGTCAACCTATGGTTGAGTTATTATATGGTGAATATGCACCTTATTATGTGATATGTCACAAATATGAAAAGTTGCCAAGTGTGGGACCAAGTTGGTTTATGTTTTGAAAACATTGCTAGTCTTTGTGACGACCTTGATGTAACTTGAACGATCAAATTATCATAGTTGATTGAAGTACAACTTCAAATGGAAAATGAGTTTTCATTTGTGTGAATTGATGATCACTATTTTGAAAGTACTTAGACTTTCATGAAGTAGTCGATATAAATATTATCTAAGTGATAAATGGATTGAAGTATGAAGGAGTTGATAACTCTAAGTTCAAGTATAACCCAAAAATGTGGAGGTTATCATAAATACTTGATAACTTATATGAAAAGTTCAAGACGTGTGGGTGTAATAGTAAAACTACGACTTGCATATATATTCCTAATTTAGGAATTGTGGGGATAACTTAATTAGTTTAAAGTTACAATTTCCTATACCTATCAAGAAATGGGAGAGACTCCATATGAGTTATGGAAAAGTCATCATCCGTTCTACCAACACTTAAAAGTGTAGGGGTGTTTGATAAAGGCTGAAGTTCCTAAGTCTAAACAAATAAAGACTGGTCCCAAAATGATTAATTGTATATTTATTGAATACACCAATAATAGTAGTTCATATCGTTTCTTTGTACACAAATTGGATGTACACATAAGTACCATAATGGAACCAAGTAATGCGATATTCTTTGAAAAAGTGTTTCCTTACAAAGATAAGGAAAATGTAAGTTTAAATAAGAGAACTTATGAAACTACAAATGGATCTTTAAATGAGAAAGAACCCAAGCGTAGTAAGAGGGTTAGAAAGAAGGACTTGACTTCTTTAATACCCACTCACCCGTGACTAGAATCACTTCGGTAAGGTTACTAATTGCAATTGTGGCAATATATAACCTTGAGATTCATCAAATGGATGTGAAAATGACATTTCTAAATGTTGAGGTATATATGGAGCATGTGTCTCCAAGTAAAAGTCATAAGGTTTGTAAACTTGTTAAGTCCTTGTATGGCTGGGAATAAGCTCTTAAGCAATGAGACCAAAATTCGACAAAACAATGTTGTTAAACGGATTCCAAATAAACAAATGTGACAAGTGTGTATACGTGAAAAATACACCCAATAACTATGTAATTGTGTGTCTATTTATAGACCATATGTTGATAATGGGCAATAGTCACAAAATGATTATGAAACATCAAGAAAATGCTAACGAAGTATTTTGACATGAAAGGTATGGGTGTGACAGATGTAATACTAGGGATAATGATCTCTAGAACATTGAAGGAATTGTACTTCTTCAATCTCATTACGTTGAGAAAATACTCATGAAGTTTGAAGTATTTGAGAAAAGTCTCACGAAAACTCCTATTGATACAAGTCTACACTTTGTCAAGAATAAAGGTGAAAGCGTATCACAACTAAGGAATTCACAAGTGATTGACATTGTAATGTATATTACGAATTGTACCTGACTAGATATTGCTTAGTAGATTCACGAGTAATCCTGGCCATGATCACAATCATTGGGTGGCATTGACAAAGGTCCGTAGGTATTTGAAGAATACTATGACCCATGGATTACATTTCGCAAGATATCTTATGGTATTCGAAGGATATTGTGATGCTAATTAGATATCCGACATGAAGGATTCTCGTCCACAAGAGGTTATGTTATTATCCTTGGTGGAGCTGTTATCTCATGGAAATCGACAAAGCAAATGTGTATTGCTCGATCACTTATGGAATTTGAGTTCATTGCTTTGGATAAAGTCGGAGAATAAGTAGAACAGCTTCAAAGATGTTCCATAAGTATACACTGTGATAGTCAATCCGCTATTAAAGGGACTAGAAGAAGCAAGAACAACTGGAATATCTAAAGAATATTCATAAAGTTCAAATACATTGTGATAATTTAATATTGGAAATTGAACACCCTTCAACTAAAAGAAATGATTGACTAGTGTAATGATAAGAAATCCTCCAATCATGTTTGAAAGTTGATAAAAGCTTTAGATAAAACTAATGAGAAGCATGTAGCTCCATGAGAGGATTTCTTGGTGGTGACAATGTGTATCTATTAAATAAATTGATCGTTGACTAGCTATATTTGATAAGATATTAAATCACATATAACGGTAAGTCTAGACACATATGTCTAGACATATTACTGTTAAGCAATTGATCCCAGTGGTGTAAACTCATGGTACCTTTAAAAGAGATTTACTAAGAGAGATCAAGAATGCTGCATATCGAAGGGAATGAGGTAAAGCCTACTACGTTAGAGTCTTTACAATGGTAACCTTACCTTATTGACTGGAGATCCCAAGATCTTGGTTCAAAGGGACAACTAAGTTGTGAGGATTCCATAAGCACTTAGGAAATCAAATTTCCTAACTCATTCCTATGATGCGAAAGTGCTTTCTACAGAGTGGTTAAATGTTAAGTTAATCTTTTAATTATTCCTATATCTTGATTAAATTTAAGTGGAGTAGGATAGAATGCTCTTAATAGGAGGTCACCTATGTGAGTGTGAAGTGGAGCCGCTTAAATAAGAATTATTCGAGGCTTGAATTCTTTAAACACTTATGAAATCGAGATGAGTTCAGGGTCAAAATGAATCAAGTCATGAGAAACAAGTACGGAATAAATAAGACATCTGTGTGAGTATCGTTGTCTTGGCTTACACCAAAGGCTGAATGGTTCAAGACATCACGTTCACCACTTAGCCGAGTAAGTCCGATGGTATTTCACTACAGGAGGTTCAAGGCCAGAAGCTACCATCCTCGATGCAGTGGCTTTCTGCTCTCTCTTTACAATGTATCATATCATAGCATTACATGTGCATACTCGAATTTCCATTCATGTGGGGAATTGTGGGAATTGGTTCAAAAATAACAGAATTAACCGAAAAAATTTGGTTAAGTATGAAAAGGTGTGACTTCGTGCAACTTTGATCAAATATTCAGACTTGATCCGATAGTTAAATTACAAAAGTAAATAGACTAACTTATTCTACTCGTTGAGTAGATCGTCGTGGTATATTTGAAATCTCGAAACCAATTCCGAATGAATGAGAAATAGCGGTCCAAAATTGGAAGAAATGAAGTGTTGCAATTTTTCAAAAGGATGTAGGTTTTAATCAAGTGTTGCAACTTTTTGAAAGGAGATTCTGGCTAAGTGTTGTAATTTTTTGAAAGGATGCATGATTTGGCACACACTACTTAATTTGCACCCTTTCTACATCTATAAATAGGACCATTTGGACGTGATTTTGAGTACACCATTACATTGGGCATCCATTCTTCTCTTGCAATTCATCATTCTCTCATTCTCATAACATTCCTTTGTAGAGGGAAAATTTCGTTGAAGTTTCTCTGTTCTTGTGGTTTGAAGTGCTGTTACCACAAGTGTGTATCCGTTGTATCTTGGGAGACATTTGTCATTCAACCGTGAACACCGTAGCGGGGCAATTTGTCTTAAGGAAAGAGTTATACTCGCCTCGAATTTCCTTTTCTACTCCTTATTTCATCTTGATTTTGTGATTTTGTACTATACTTCCACTTCATAAAATTGTGGTTTAACTACGCTCCTGCGGGTTGAACTTTGCACTCACAAACAATCATCTTGACTACTCACAAATAAGTCGAATCTAACAGTTTTTCTTGTTGAATTTTGAAAAATGTTGTATATTACTCACTGCAAACTCGACATTTTTTCAAAATTCAATATTTATGCTAGTAACGTGTGTACAACATTTTTCAATATTCAGTGGTCAAAACTTGATATTTTAAACTTTATTGAACAATCAAAGACATAGACCTAATTTCAGTGATCAAAACCCGACATTTTAAACTTTAGTGATCAATAAAAAATATTGACCTAAATTTAGTGACCATTGAAACAATTAATTCGCTATAGCTTTATTTGAAGATGACAAAATTTAGCTCTACTACGAACTGTCAATTATCCTCTAAATAAAATAAAGGAAACTATTGGAAATGGGATGAAGATGACCCAGTGGTGCAAAGGACAGGAGTGAGGGTAGTCGCAACCTTGCTGACAGTCATAGTATGAGGGTTGAATTTTTGAGATATGAAATTGGACTCTTTGTGGATACTAGTGTACGGGCAAGTTCTTGTTCCTTGGCCTGCTGAGACACATCTCGCAATTTACCTTCCTCACGATACTCTAAGGGCGGGATGGGGCCCTCAAAGTTAGGATTCAACCTTTAAGATGACAAATAAAGGGGTGAGACAAATTGACAAAATTCACTAAAATTGGACATGGACCCATTCTATCATGCATTTGGATAAAGACTTGCTGTCTTTAATCTAAAAGAGGCACACCTTGGGGCCACAGCGTGACAAATCCGAAATTTTGAGCAAATAAAAGCATATTTTAGAAAGTTTATAGAGGAAATTTAGCAAAAACTTAGGATTTGGTTTAATATAAAATTGGTCCTTAAAATCGCAGCAAATTTTGAAATTGGTCCTTAATGTTTATCGTGATCAAACCGTCGCTGAAGTTTGCCATTTTCCCAATATGGTCACGTGTTAGTAAAATTATAGCTTGTTTGGGTTTCATTCTAATCACATCATATTTAAAGTGGAGACGGAGCCGAGAGGAACAATTCTTTTTTATTTATTTTTTAATAAGCTAATATACAGATTCCTATTTTTTCCCCCTTTTTTAATCACTAAAGATTAAACGGGTTTGGGGTGCAGGGGCCAGTCTCCTCCCTACACCCTTGATTTAAAGTAACATTTGCCCATAAAGTTGGTTTCAAAGTAAGAGCTGCCTACAAGGATCGAACTGTTGATGAACCAACCCACGTATTATGCATGTGATTTTGAAATAGAAAATGTTATTTGTACACCGAGGTTGACACTCATCTCACATGAGGATATGGGCCCTACTACAATAAAAAAATCTTGGGATCCACCATGTAAGGGGTACATCGAAGTGTTAACCCCGATATATATGTAGCAAAACTCTTCTGAAATGTAAGTTCTAAATTCTAATCACCTCTTAATTTAAAAAAGTAACACTTGTTTACAACATCCATGTCCTAATCACTTTACAATGGGCAAACCCATAATATGACCTATTTCTAATTTGAGATAAAATCAAACAAGAATTGAATTGTTGGTTGGACTAGACTCTCTTTACAATTGAGCACACTTGATCGGAATACCCATTTTAACCACTTGATTGGTAAGGAATAATTGAATAATATCTATAAACTATTCAAATAATGTATAAAGGTGTAAGAAGGAATTCAAAAAAGAAAAAATCATTGTCACGTCTTTATAGGTCATAAGATTGAGTGATATATCTGGATTAGTCCACCTCTACCTCAAGCGTCACGGTCCCCACACTTTCACTCATACTCACGATAATTCCCAACATTCTTTACCCTGCTCTCTTCATACATTATACTTATCCCCAAGTGGTTAAAATTATTTGCCAAGAATAAATACAAAGCAGCGAAAACTCAAAATATATATGGTACTTTTTATTTGAGAAGAGCTCTTCTAACGTGAAATTCATCCAAATAAAGAATTTTCATACATGCTTTTGGCAGAGTCTACCTTAAACAAGGACGTAACTGTTAAAAAGTAGAAAATGAAATGCATCTACTATCTTATTCAGACCGTTTTTGACTTAGATAAAAATTAATTTTTTTAGTAAATTTCTATAAAAGTTAATGGAATATGCAGATGAAAAATTATAATTCCATTAAATTTGTGATTGAAACTTAATTTATTTTTAAAATTGAACAAACAGGACTCAATACCAAATACAAATAAAAAGACACAACAACTATTTTTTTATCCATAAAAGTAGTAAATGGGCCGTAATAAATGCAAACCTCTTATGTACAACGTGTTTTAAGTGGGCCCACGTTTGAAAAGAATGACCTAAAAGGAAGAAGAATCCTTCCACAATTTTCTAACAATTAATGTTATATTTCTCATCCTCGTTAGACAAGATCACAGCCAATGAACACATCTCAAAAGGACACTCTTTGGATACGTTGGGTTAATTAGTTCTATCTTAAGGGGACAAGTATTTGGGGTGTTTTGCCAAGGAAAGATGATTCGCCTCTTATTTAAAAATTGCTGGAGATGTGATGACAGATTCAATATTTCTGCTACGTATGAGTTTTTCAGGCTGAAGGGGATAGAGACGATCCAGGCAAAATCAGTTTGAAATGCATATGTGACGCCAAAGCATGTTTGTACCCTACGGTTGGCAGCTAAATCTAAATTGCTCACTAAGGACAAATTGCATTACTTGTAGATTGACTGCAACTATTGGATGAGACGGCTGGTCGTTTATTCATTGGTTGCTCATTTAGTCATACTGCTTGGGAGAAAGTCCTTCCTTGGGTAGGTCTTCGAAGGTCTATGTCTACATTGCCTAGTGCACTAAAATGGATCAAAAAGAAAAGTCGGGGAACATCTTGACATTGCAAAACAAAGTGTATTGCACTTACTACTACTACCGTTTACCACATTTGGATGGCAAGGAATGGAAAGATTTTTGAAGTTCTCAAATCATGTATTGATAGTATTGTTCAAATAATCAAAACACACATATAAAAAATCATGTTCTCTTTGTATTTGAATATTTTGATTCAATATGAGTGAGTCATTAGCTATATTGGTTGTACCTCCTCATTTGTATTTTGTTTGTTTTGTTCGGAAATGCCCAGTGTAGTTGTACGTGGACTTGATGGGACATACTAGCCCAGATTTGCCCTGTATAATTGTAAATCATCTTGATTAATATAATTCACATTTACCCAAAAAAAGAATCTCAACTCGATTAAAAATTATAAACCAACATAGTTTGCGTTACTTCTTTTAATGATATTGATATTTTATACTGGAATCTCAAGTTTTAATTACTCTTTAGCTGCCCATTTTTCAAAGAGTAATGTTATTCATAACTATCAGTGTTAAGCACACCAATCCAAGTGTTATTCTTCATTTACGATTGTACATAATGATTTATATAATAGTTTACATACAAATGATTTTGTGAGATATAGTTGAATCAAAATTTCTTCAACCAAATAATAAATTTTTTTATTCACACTCTTTTTAACACTCATTATGTACAAGTAACAGTATTCATTCGTTTAAATACAAAGTTATGTAACTCATTTAATTTAACATATAAAGTGTAGTAATCTAAATTGGTACTTTAACACCATTGACGTTAAATAACATTATTCGTTTGCAAAATTAATTTTTCTCAAACTTATTTTCAATTACACGTTTTTCAAATTAAATAATTTTACACTTGAACACATAATATTTTATAATCTTTTATCCACTCATTTCCAATAAAATTACTTTTTACAAATATTATTCTAAAAAATCTCTATCAACAGGGACTCAATACGATATCAAAGTCCACTAAAGATAATTCGATAAGATATAATTCAAATGGGAACATGAATTCCAAGATCATTACCAATTTATGTTACTATGAAATACACTAACAATTTTATAATGTGACGAGATCATAAAAATGAATAGCTCACGGTAAAGTCATTAAAATACATACATACCAGCACTAACCCTCAAACACAATACAAGGACTTTCACAACACATGCAGGTGTACGCACATATATAAATTAAAACTCGTGCCCCCTTATTTTACATCAGATTTTCTTTTCTTCATCTTCGCGACTTCGCCAAAGCCATTCCATTTCTCCCTTTTCATCTCTTTCTATATTCCTTTCTTTCCCCATAAGATAATAAAGCGAAAACCAATATACCATGACTAGTGACGAGGAGTGGGTGGAAGCAGCTATGAGCGATGACGTCATGGTGGTGGAGCTGCTGCTGCGGCTCAAACAGTCTTACCCGCTGCTGTCGGTGGCTCTTAAACCGACGGCTTTGCCACTTGAGTGGAGCGTGCGTCAACGCAGGTCTAAGCCCTTCGTTACTGACTCCACCACGAAACCGGGTCTCAGAGCTAGTCCCACAACGCCACTGTCATGGAGCGGAGCCGCCTCTATCAGTGGTGGATGTGGTGGAAGTGCTGGCATAGTTGACGGTGGCCCTGAAGAGTCCAGCCGATCCTCTGACCCAAAACTATCTAAACCCCCGAGATCTGAGGTTTGTACACGTGGAATCTTTCATATTTCTCATTTTTTCAGTTGGTAACCGTGAGTTTCAACTTTCAATGGCGACAATGTTCACTTTTCCGGTGGCGAGTCACTGTTCAGTAGAGTCTCGTGTCAGATACTCAATTGACAATTTGTCAATCGATGCTTCAAATTTTCGTTTGACGAAAACGCCCCAACACAATTCGGATATTTTCAGATTTACCCATTCCGTCTGTTGCATGAGCTCTTTAGTAAATGCACTGATCTGATGCTGGTAATATTCTCCGGCTGCCGGAATATGTGCGACTTTTTTCAATGTAAATGGTCAGAGTCAGATAAACAACTGATTTAGGGATGGCAACGGGAAGGGCGCCCCTGCCCTGCCCCACCTCGCCCGAATATCGCCCCGTCCTGCACGTCCTTCGTTCGTGTCCGTTTATTTTTATTTTTATATACATTTTCAAAATTTTATTATTGGAGAATAAAATACAAATTAAAAATAGATTTTTAATGGGAGAATTGTTTAGAAATAAAATTATTTTTGATTCAAATATAAGTTGGTTCAAATGAATGATGTTTGCTCTGAAATGATAAAATGTGATACGGTTTGTTAATTTTATTGGTTGTTGTTGAATGTATGATTTAAATATAAAAGTTTGTTCTTTGGAGTTTTTAGTTTACCATTTATCGTTTTATCTGCATAATTAAAAATGTCCCCGTCCCGTCAGCCCATTTGGGGCGGGTGTTTTTTGCCCCCATTTGGGACGGGACATGTTTTTTTGTCATCAATGTTAACTTGTCGCTTTTTCTAGTTAACCCTTTCCTGGACCCATTACGGTTATGATGGAAGCTACAATAACACCCCATATCCAAAGGTAATTTGTCCATCCGTTTCTTCAAACAAAAAATGTCGTTTTAAAGAATATTTATGTGACTTGTGTTACACATTTTGGGGTCAGTAGAGGGGTATTTTTGTCAATTTAGATGTGGGGTTGTGGATGCCCTTCTGTAAGCGGTGGCGTGTTTCCATGGCAATTTGGTGATGTTTTGTTAGTGGTTGTGCGCTAAACCTCTTTATTATAATGGGACACAATCCAGTGTGCGCAGCTGCATCGTGGCTCGGCACGAATCTACTGGGCACACTCATCGTATATTAATTAGCCAACTTTAAATTTATTAAAAAAAAAGTTCGTTGTAGCTGAAATTGCCTTTTAGCCCCTGTTTGGCCCCAATTTTTTAGAAATGAAAATGGGCGGAATAATGTTTTTGTGAAAAATGAGTGGTTGAAAAGGAAGGAAAAATTTTCGGTTTACGTGTAATATTATTTTCTGGAAAATCGTGTGGCTGAAAATAGGAGAGAGAAAAATATAATGTAATGGAATGAAAATTAATGGGAGCCAAACAAGAGCTTAATGTAGTGAAAGTTGAAGAATACTGACTTTTTTTTTTATCTTTTTCCTCTTTTAGGTTAAAGAATTAAAGGTTATGTAATTAGCTGTGATTTATATGTTTGACAGTGTTATGGCAATTCTTTTTCTATGAATTTTGGGTTACTTTTTACTTATGGGTCCAAGTAAGTAGATTTGGTTAGATATTAGCGTGGCATAGGTTTAAATTCCACGTATACTTTAACCTTTTTGTTGTTTAGAGTTTTATATTTGAGGCGTTGTGGTTCATATTTTACTCTGTGGTCTATTGAATTAATATGGTCGTATAAAATATTGCATCATGCATATCTATTTTTCTTTAAACTAGTGCGATTCTACGGGGCTTTGAAATTAGAGTGTAGTAGTAAGTGCTAAAATCTGTGACAAGCCCGTATGGTATGCAATATGCATGTATTTAACTTTGTGGTATAACTTTGACATGTACGCATTGCGTGCGCGCACAGGCACACGTGGTATTTGGCTTGTGAGTTTCCTAAATCCTTAGGTCTTTCTCATCAATGGCGAAAGTAATTCCAGTGAATTTTCACGGAGAATGTACTGCCTTTTAATGTCGGGGGCATGTTTTGCCTTACTTTTATTGTTAACCATATGGTGTAACTTTTATTGTATGTCCACACTCAGGTAGTGGCACTCTTGTATTGAGATAATAGCTATGTACAAAACGATTTCTGGGTACCCTTGTCAAACTCATAACATCAATTTTTCCTGACACTAGTTGACTTTGGTAGTCAAATTGATCTTAATTTACAAAAGTACATTTCACAAAAGTATATTTCTAGCAGTGCATTACAGATTTTTTTTTTTTTTTTTTTTTTAAAACTATTCATTTTGACCAAAAAGTCAACCAGCTTGAATTTCAGTAGTAGTCACTTGGGCTGTAACTTGGCAGCCTTGCGTGTCATTAAGCCGTGCGAAGACACTCTTCGTTGCACGGTTGAGGACCTGAGGTTATTGCCACTGAAGCTCGTCTATTAGAATTTATTCTGAGATAATTTTATGGATTAGCTCTTAATGTACATCCTTGACTTTGGTAGTCAAATTGATCTTAATTTACAAAAGTACATTTCACAAAAGTATATTTCTAGCAGTGCATTACAGATTTTTTTTTTTTTTTTTTTTTTTAAAACTATTCATTTTGACCAAAAAGTCAACCAGCTTGAATTTCAGTAGTAGTCACTTGGGCTGTAACTTGGCAGCCTTGCGTGTCATTAAGCCGTGCGAAGACACTCTTCGTTGCACGGTTGAGGACCTGAGGTTATTGCCACTGAAGCTCGTCTATTAGAATTTATTCTGAGATAATTTTATGGATTAGCTCTTAATGTACATCCATTGATACATCCACTATTCACAAGTAACACTGAACAATATTTGCATTAAGTGTGAGATTTTTTTAATTTCATGCTTCAGGTTAATGGCGATGGTGAAAAATCCATGAAGAGGTCAAGAAAGAAGAAGGTGAGTACCGTTGGGTCCACTGAGCTATTTGAGTATATATTAGTTTTAAGCGCATGGTGTTTTGTACCATGAAATCCCGGGTTGAGGTTTCTGATGGTCCAGTAATTGGACAATGGATTCCTTAAACCATTATGGATAAAACTCTAGTAGTAAAATTTACAGTATGAACTCTACTTTTTCTGTTCTACGCTTGGAAGCTTTGAGTTGGTACGAGGTTTTGCATCAGAAAATGTAATGAATCAATCAACAAAACAGAAATTCATTAGCACTTTTTAGTACTTAGATTCACAAATGTCTTAGAAACCTACTTTATTTGCTGTTTATTTGCAGACCTTGGCAGAGCTTCAAGTAGAGGAGTACTTGCTTGATAAGGAAAAAGGAGAATTGAAAAGGGTATATACTTTTTCAATGCTTTATACTAAATCACATAAATTTTCTAATTTTCTGACTTGAAACTGCACAGAAAATAGCGGCATTACGCACAAATTTGGAGAAACAGAAGGCTACAAATGATAGTCTGAAGAGACTAAAGGTGCAATTACTTCTGGTCCATTCTTCTCTTTTCCTTTACATTACATATCATTTAATCACTTATAAAAAATGTTTGTGATTATGTTACTTACTAAATGTATAGCCTTGCATCCGGTAAACTGTTGAACTTTGCTTAATTTACCAAGACACATAGCAAGATGATATCTTTTATGCCCCCTCGCGTAACTGTTATTTTCTGTAAGTGTAGCGATTGACATTGTTGTTTGGAACAGCTTGAATCCGCTACTGAAAGAAGATCATTGATTGAATCCGAGAAAGCAATTCACTGTCAATTCCAGCAAAAGTCAGAAGCACAATATCATATCCCTATCTTCCCACCCTTTGTATTAGGAAATGGTGGTTCGCTGCAATGCTATCCTCCAAACGGGCCTTCTGAAGATAAGACAGTTGCTCCATGTGAAGCTAAGTTTGTACTTCCAGATCTGAATCTTAATTTGGAGGAAGAATCAAGCCTCTATGTTCTTTGTGGATAGTGCATCAAATATATAACTTCTATACTTGAATAAGTTCTGCCCTTGCTTTAGGATGAATCGCTGTAACTATATTACAGAATCAATTATCTTAAACCACTTCCTAAACGCAATGTGGTAGTTTCTTGCATGTGCATGTCAAAATTTTGCCAAGAATCAAATGGACAACGAATGGAGCCTCGTTGAAATTTTTTACATCATTGGATAAAACGGACCAAATTTTAGCTTCTCGTGTAACCATACAGAGTGGAGTTTGAACCAGCAATCAAGGGTTGAAGATCTCAGGCAAAATAGCTTCTGCTTCGACCGGATCTGGTTATCTGAACTCACCCCTTCCACAGACCTTATCTCCATTATTAACTTGCCCCACTTTCGACCAATTTAAGTTCCCAGGAACAATGCAATTGCATAACCAAAAATGTGACAATGAGATAAACAATCCTCTGATTTGCATTAGTAAGTTAATGGTTCTGTTTAACATTTCAAAATGTTCGGTGGGGTTTCAAAATCTTCTATTTTCGGCACCATCATCCCAAATGTATGCAAAAATATGTAACACAAGGACTTTTGAATGAAATCCGTCCAAAGTCTTTAAGTTGACAAAAAATTCAGTGATTAAACTTCAGTTTACTATTTTTAAGAAGAACAAAATGGACTCTTCACATTTTAATTAAAAAAAAATGAAAAAAATGAAAACAAATGAAAAGGTTAAAGACCAACTTACAATAGTTTAAATGGTATGAATAACTTGCAAATGTAAGTTAGGACCAGCGGTGCAATTATTTATTAACATGGGAGAACATGTTTGGAAAATATAAGCCATGTGATTATTTGCCAAACACACCCTAAAAAATAAAACCAGCCGGCGTTCAGTATTTATTTAGGGTTAAAAAGAAAAGATCAGAATCACTCCGAAACGTAAGACCGTTTGCAAGTTCTTCAACAATCCCCCCGCCGCCCGCTGCACACTAGACTCGCTAGTCTTCTTCTTCGTGGTAATCTTCATTTCCATGAGTTTGCTCTTTTTTTCTTCCTCTTGGACTTATGTATAATAAGAAGATAAAAGGCGTATATTGCATGTTATTTAGGAGTGAAAATTTTGGGAAGGAAACTTTTAGAGATGGTGCGGCATTTTTGCTTATTAAGGTCCTGTCATCATTTTTATTTTTTATTTTTTGAAATTTAATTGCTGAGATCTTTGTATATCAAAAAGGAAAAAGAAAGAAAGAAAAGGGTGATGAATTGAAGCTGGACTATTTTTCAGGCCTATTTTTTATCTTTATTTTGCTGCCCTAATGTTCAAGAAAAAAAAAAAAACAACAATGGGATATTGAAATAGAAAAAACATGAGTTAATTTAATTAATGGTCACTTAACTTTGCTATAAGATACCACTTGCTCATAGAAGTTTAAAAGGTTACTCTTTGCTTCCTGGACTTTGCTACAGCACTTATTGCTCAACCAAATTTGAACAAAGTTACTGATCAAACACCCATATCATTTCCCGGAGTGTTACATATTGCAAAGTTTAGTGAGCAACGAGTAACTTTATTCAAATTTAGGTGAGCAATGAGTAACTTTTTAAATTTCGATGAATGAGTGGTAATCTATAGCAAGGTTGAATGAACAATGAGTAACTTTTTAAAGATTGGTGAGCAAGTAGTAACTATTTTTTAGTAATCATTCATGAAATTAATTTTCAGGCCTATTTTTTTATCGTTATTTTGCTGCCCTAATATTCAAGAAAAAAAAAAACACGATTCCTCTTTACTGGGCTCAGCTTATTTTTTTTAATTCCAAAGAATCTTCAATCTAGAATATTACTGGTTATTTTCTTACATATTTGGGATCTCTGCTAGGTATCTGTATATATGCATCAACATACTTGCAATGTGAGCTGGCTTTATTGATTTATGTGAATGTTCCTATTTTACTTTTTTTTTTCTCATATAAAAAACATGGGTTTACTTGGGTGTGTTCGTGTGTTGAAAGAACTTCAAATTCATGAACGAATCTTTATTCTTACCTATTGCCTTATATTTCATTGTTTGTGCTTACTAATTTCCTTTTTGTTTTGTTGGCACCATTGTTTTACACTGTCCAGTAGCCATTTTACTTTGATTCGGCTATTTTCTTTTTTGCTCTTGCATTTGGATTGAAAACCTTTCTACCGAAATGACCTTGCCCACCCAGATCATGTGTCGAGTGTTTTGAGCGTTGGTTTTTATCTGTATTTTATAGCACAGGTTAAATTTTTCTGATTTTCTTTCTTTATTTTATATCAGTGGGATTATTGTTGGAGAAGTGCAAAGGAATTCATGGCAACAGAAGAGGAATCGAAGCCTCTGAATTATATACCTGAGGTGTTATTGAAGAAGAGGAGGAATAACGAGGAATGGGCAATCAGAAGAAAGCTGCAGTTAGAGGAGAGGGTCAAGCGTCTCAAATCTGATAATTTCTTCATCAAGAAGCCTGATCAATTTATCAGAGAATACCGTGACAGAGTAATTGTTTTAGGATAATTCTCTTTTTCCACTTTTGTTTTTTATTTTTATTTCTATTTGTTTTTTTCTGCTTTTATACGAAAATGTGTACAATTTATTGGATTTTCCTCATCCTTCTTTTAACATTTCATAAATGTTACAAGAGGGCTTTGAATACTTGCTGTAACATATAATTGCAGCTAACAATACAAATAAAATTAATTAACCAATATGTGAGCACATGCAACAATGTAAATACGAAGTTTTGACGGATTGGAATATTGAAGTCTATTTTCTTTATCTGGAGCTACTCTATGTCAGATGCATAAGTGTAAATCATTATGCTAAATTGATGATGTTTACATATGGATTGGTTTCTAGTCTTTAAATATTTTTTATAAAGGATATTCAAATTTATTTCCGTGAACTAGTGGGAACCGATGCTGGTTTAGCTAAAACTTTATACAATTGTGAAAATCAGCTTACTATAATACACCATTATGTCAATAGATTTTACATTTTGGAATTTTACAGCCCAATAACTGAGTTGAAGTCTTTAGTGCATCATCTGTGGCATGTTCTAGATTCATCTATTTGCTCAGGTTGGCTGGATTTTCTATACTTGTATGAGGTTGAATTTTCGTCATGACCAAGACAATGTTATTAGATAATAGATTGTTGGGGTGTTGCTTTCTAGTTTCTATGTTAAATAACGAATTTATATATGTTCTAGCTTATGTTTGTGCTGGGAAAGGGTAAAATTTGCTTCCCTGTTAGGTTAAAATTTCTGCTAAGAAATGTATTGCTTTAGCAAGTTCAGCTGATTCTGCATCTGCATGCACTTGTTTTGGATTTTCCCGCCGCTGTCACTATTGAGAAACTGATATCACTAATATCCGCATAAGATATAACCTTTAACTTTTTAAGCAGTATCAGTTGTTTGATCACAAGTGCTTTTTATGATAGATTGAGTATTCAAAATCTTAACATGCTGTTTGTATATCCAGGAATTGGACCTCGTTCAAATGAAGCAAAGAGGAAAGCGAAAAAGACAACCATTGGAGACACCAGAATCCAGGCTCCTATT
The DNA here is from genome assembly GCF_002742605.1 of Olea europaea var. sylvestris. Classification (NCBI taxonomy): domain Eukaryota; kingdom Viridiplantae; phylum Streptophyta; class Magnoliopsida; order Lamiales; family Oleaceae; genus Olea; species Olea europaea. Next base: position 243,396 of record NW_019266741.1, read on the forward strand.
CGTCATACGCATAGGAGGGTATGTTCAAACAAATGATTCTTGTTAAATTGGTATATCTGTGATTTGCTATTTTCATGATTTATATCCTAAAATTTATGGTCATTACAGAAAAAGGGATATGCACCCCAAAACTCGAAAGGTCCTGTACTCTTTGAGATTGAGGAAAACCTTCAGTGGGGTGTTTGTGAAGGCAAACGGAGCAATAATGGAACATTTGCAAAAAGTGGAACCTTACGTGACATATGGGTACATCAAATCATTTAATATTGTTATTGTTGGATCTTCGATATAATCATTAGGCCCTTGGATTGACCTTATATTGTTTGATAGTTTACAAGGGGTTGTTTTAGGTCAGAATAGTCTCGTTAAAATTAGTCCATGCTTAAATGAATATTATAATGAACTCGACAAACAATATGGAGTTTAACAATGATTGTGCTCAAAAAGGATATCACCATCTTGTAGTTCATGTCAAAAGGCGTGTTTTGTGCTCAATCATTGGATAACATCTGAATTTAACCAAGTTGCATGGTTTCAATGTTGCTTATCTTCAGTTGTTATGTTATACGTATCTCCTCCCATAAAGATAGGACAATTTTGTAGCATATATGTTGCTGAAAGATTGTCCTTTGTTGTGATGCCAAGCTTATATAATCAAATCTAGAAAGAGCATATCTAGCTGTCATTTGAACCTTTCTATTTTTAAACTGCAAAATATTACAACATTGGACTATACTGAAGACTATATATGTATAATCTGATATTGTATAAAGAAATGAATTAGCTTTATTTAGACGCGTAAACAACTTGCAGAATGCAAATAAATTTGCAGTTTTTGCCTAGTAGCTTAATTTTAAGCAGAAGCCATCTTAATGGAAATTTCATCTCTGGAAATCACTCTCTTAAAATAGAGGCTACAGCTTATCTTTAAGCAGAGGGTCAAAGAATCTTTTGGCTGAAAGTGTGGAGGAGTAACATAGTTGATCTGCAGTAGTAATGGTAGCCATCCGATATTTAAATTGCAAGTGGATCATTGGTTACTGGAGTAAAATAGAATTGCCAGTTGCGTGTAGATTTTTTTAGCCCAAGAAGATTGGACTTCTAATTACGAACTTTGGATTTCTTCTTGAAAGCCTTTATATCCTTGCATTTTCTCTGCAATTTTTATATGATTGAATATTCTGTTGTCAGCTGTCATCTGTATTGTTTTTTAAGTTTTATGTGCTTGAATTCTTAACATGTTCGTTCATATTTGTAGATATCCTAACCTTAAGAGTGTGAAGGATTTGATTTACAAGAAAGGAGTAGCAAAACTTGACAAGGAAAGGGTTCCTTTAACGGACAACAACGTAATTGACCAGGTATCTGCAATACTCTTGTACATTGTGTAGCCTAGCTCCCAGTTTCTTTGCTGCTCCAGTTGCCTTACACGCATCCTGTGATTTTATCTTGGCAGGCATTGGGTCAGCATGGCATTATATGCATAGAAGACGTTGTGAATGAAATAGCTACTGTCGGTCCACATTTTAAGAAGGTTTCCAATTTTTTGTGTCCCTTTAATCTCAACAAACCTGAAAAGGCATTGCAAGGTAAGAAACGACGATTTAAAGATGGTGGAGACTCGGGAAATCGTGAGAATCAGATCAATGAGCTGATTAGTAAGATGAATTAGCATAAGCACGAGTACTTTCAAAGAGATTAATGTTGTTGACATTTACAAATTTCGTAGTTGGAAGTGAAAAAAGGACCTACTCCGAGTTTATCTCAATTTTGGCAGTGGCTTTTCAGTTTGTAGCAAGTTTATTAAAGTTTTGAGTGATGATGAGCCTGTTACTTTCACAGTTTCATGTTATCAATGTTTAGTACCTGTAAGAACAAGGATGTTTCTTCGTGTTTTTATGGCACTTCAATCTCCTTTGCTTCAATTTCATATGTGAAGTTCTTTTCTTATTATTATTAATAAATATTTTTGTTTTTTTGGGGTAGATATTTTGAAACCATATTTTCTTAGTGGTGGACTTTTACTTATCATCATATTTATACTTTCAATTTATTATTAAATTTTTATTCTCAATTTTTCATTCGTTATTAAATATGGTAACTGATGAGGATATTCGTTTAAATATTCCACTGAGAGTGCATAAAATGATTTACGGTCGACTAAAAAAATATTGATAATTCCCATAAAAACATAAATTATACAACAACTATGATTTTCTTTATAATTTTTCAGCTCGATAATTAACATTTGAACATAATTCATAAAAATTAACCAATCATCATTACAGAATTAAATATCAGAAGACAAAAAATCCGTAAGAAAAAGGGAAAGAAAACATGTATGCGGAAGCCGGATGTGGATGCAGATTGGGGAAAAGATCGAATAGTTTTCTTATAGGGGACTTACCCACCCCTCATTTTAGGGGTTGGTCTCACATGAAAAAAAACATGTATGCGGAAGCTCGCGATTGTGAGTATTTTGGCAGGGGTCTGTCTTCCGGTAAGTGTAGTAGGGTTCGAATAGTTAAATGAGTAATTTCCAAAAATTAGAGGCTGGGGGTTACCAAGTTGGGCCGATAGTTCATCTGTTTTGAAACTTATTGGGCTGTTTTTTAAGAGTATAATTTGGGCTCGACTGAACCGGGCCAAGTCCGATCAAGCCCCTCTCCCGAATCCTCCCAAAAATAGTGAATTGTTTGGCCATTTACGATTTTGCCATCGTCCTCACCAATATTTTTATTTTAAATTTTTTCCTCCCTGAATCATCTTCACCAATTTCTTGTATAGGTAATTGGCGTTTTAATTACAGTCTAAAGTAATTGATTGCTGCTGAAATTTGAAAATGGAAAATGGCGATGATTGGCTAGCCTTAGACAAGTTCTATCACGTCCTATTCTGCTTCTTCATTTCCATTACATTCTCCCTCCTCGCAGCCCGAAATCCATACCCATTAATTCGGCGATACAGTGTCTGGATCGGATCCATCGTTTCACTTCTTGCCGGCGCAGCCAAGGAGTTTGCTGACGAGCTTGGCTACTTCAGGTCCGCCGGCGCGTCCACCAAAGACGCCGCCGCTGACCTGATCGGCGTTCTACTCGCCGCACTCGCCCTTTCTTTATGCAATCAGAAGTTTTTCTCCGCCCTGGTCGAACGAGACCATTCGGGTCAAGCCCAAGTGCTCAACATGGTTTGATCAGTTGGGGTGATTACTGTCTGGTGAGCTTCGATACTGCATTTGGGGTAACTATGTTGGGTTGATAAGAAAAATTGGGAAAGCTAAACAAATTCTGTACTTTGAAGTATAATTGTATTTTGAATTCCTTTGTGGTTTTTAACTTTGAATTTCTGGTTCTTGTTCAATAACATAATTAGTACAGAGCAACTGATGATTGGAAATGCAAGGGAACGTTCAAAAACAGGCATGGCATTGACTTGGAAAAGGTAATTCAAGTTCAAAGGTCGAAACTGTGTTGAAAAAAACTAAATGAAAAAAATAAAAACAAAATCTTGGTGTGGACTGGCCAGTTTCTTTAGCTGAATCATGAGTTCTTAGGTTATTTCGGGTTCCTTTTTTGGCCTTTAATTAGACCTGTCATGGTTTTTTTAGGTAAACTAGCCTGTCCAGTAGTGTTCTAATAATAGCTGTAAAGATCTGAGCTTCGCGACTTAGTAAATAATGCTTTCTTGTTCTTCATTATAGATGGTGTTGAATTAGAGAAGCAGAAATGGATTCTAGTAATGTGATCGATATGGAATAGGTTAGAGGCCCATTTTTTCTAAGGAGAGATGCTGTTTCGAGTTAACATGTTAGAAGGATATATAGATCATAATTAACATGGATGTTGTAGTAGATCAGATAATGAAATAAACAGAGAGCTAAAAAAGAATTTATATAGCTGACTTTAAATTTTTTGGGAGTAGAACTTAGATTGTTGATTTTGGAAAGTTGAAAATTGAAGTCAATTGAGAATTCGATAATGGAAAGATCTGATGAGAAGAATTTATAACATCCAGTCCACTTTGAAATTTGAATATGATGGATCTTTTTTTCATTGCTTCTGCATTTTTGGAAGTGCATACTTTCTCCCAAATGGCTGAAAAATCTCCCTTTTATGGAATTTTGTAATTCAATAAAGTTTCTTTGAAGAAAATTTTATGGAAAACACAATTAATATTCTCCTATGTTATTTGGACTTTAGTTGTGTGCATTTGTTATGTTACTGTATACATTCATCACACATCCGTCAGGGTTTGCAACCTGGTTTTCGCATATATGGCGGTGCCCATATACTATACTCCCATTATTATACTTTATTCAATTAATGAAGTCCTTTATTATTGATTTTATGAAATGTATGGCAGCAATTAGGTTTAAGTATTCCGATTTAACAAAAATTGGTCTACATCAGAACAAAAGCAATTGTCCTGTTGTTATTCTTTAGGATGATTTCTGAGTGGTTGCCTTGTCAAAAGAAGATCTATACCTAGGCCTAAGTACACAGTGCTAAATTGCAGACAAGAATGAAGTTTTTTGCCTTTGAAATGACAGTGGAAGAACTTAGTTTTCTTGCCAACCATTTTGTCATTGGAAAACTCAAGGATGGGGACCATATTATGGAGCATATCTTCTAACTTTATTATCATTTCTTTTAATGGTAATGATTCTATAGAGGCCTTTTCAGTGGGTTTGCCTCTTGATGTTCTATTTTTTACGGTCATATAATGAAGCGGTAAAAGAAGAATTACCCAAAATGATAATTATTTTCTGTTTGGAATCTTCTCGTAGATCTAGCAATGACATAAATAGACTGGCAGAAAAGGGGTTGTGGCCTATTCCAAATTTCTTAGGAGCAAAACTTTGTTTGTTGTTGTTGCACATTTTTGTGTTTAATCTTTCATGATTCTTTTGGAGTCAAAAGGGGTGGCCTTAAAGCAATAGAGGATACTAACAAAGCTGTTTCAGATTTCGAGTTGATGCTGTTTTGGCCATAGAAGCACAAAAGATCACACACTTCTCTGAAACTATACATGAACGCAATAAAAAGCATGGTAATATTTAACCAGCATTGCATAATTGAATTGATGCATTAGCTGATGCTTTCAAGTTCTTGAAAGAGAATCGACATGAATTAAATTTTAATAAATCACGTTCGAAATCCGACTCTGTACATCTGATGTTCTCGTATTAAAATAAAATTACTTCTTTTCATTATGTTTCTGAGTCTTTTTGATGAAGGGAAACGGTTATTCTTTCGACAGGGTAAGAAAAATAACTTCAATTGGCTGCAGGAATTGAAACAGTTCTGGACCACAGTCAACCAATTAGCAGGAAGAGATCTCAATTCTCGAAGGGTTTGATGAGCCACCAGGAGAAGAGGGCTTATGATTCTCTGAGCACAAGCAAATATGAAATCAGTAAGTTTTGGAATAAATGATTGCTTTGTTGGTCAATGACAAAATAAGTAGGACGTTTCTTTTTGAAGTATCTCATACCTTATTGTAAATATAACTAGCTTTGTCTACTTATAAGTAACAAAACTAACTTTTCTAAATATATCGAGAATCAATAAGATAGTACTTGAAAGTAAATTTAATATGCTTTTAATCTTAGTCAAACACTTGCTCTAGTAAGGCATACTCAAAGCTTCAGCCATCAAGTTTGCTTATCTCCTACAAGATTCAATAATGCAGATTGAGGATGAATAAAATGGATTTTTAGGACCATCAAGAAGTTCCTCTGGACCGGTTCCATCCTTTAAATAACAAATTGATGAATTCATGATGATAGATTTTCTTTGTTTGAACACTTTTTATCCATAGGAGATGCGCATCTTTATTTCTAATACAGTACCATTCACTTCACCAAACAATCCCCTAAAATGTTGTGCTCAGCATGCACGTTTTAGTAAATTGTTGTTAATATACTTCAGATCACTACATGTGTGGGTGCGTATATTCCCACTTACCGTGCTCCTTGTGCATTTTTGGGAAAAACGTGTACTCATACTTCAGCAAGGAAAAGTGCAGGTCCTCTCCATGGACCGAACTCATCATCTCTATGCTGTAAGAATTGTAACCTTAAAGGCAACCTCGTATGGATAAAAGAAGGGAAGAGAAAGATGGAAACAAATTAAAAGGAAGAGGTCCGGCTTTACTCTGTCTAACTATAAGGATAGTATGAACCTATTGATTGAAATAGGTAGTCTTGGAAGCTCATATGGTTCGCAGGGAAACCCTACCTTCTCTGATTTATTTGGCACACGAATTACTGTACTTTGTAGATCATTATTTTGGTGTTCTGTACAGTTTGAAAGCGGAGAACTCGTTTTGAACTTGCCAGATAATCTCACCAGGATATTGTTGTCAAAATTGGAAACATTTGTGAATTGGACATATTAAGTTCTGTTGCTTGGAGCCTTAGTTTTACAGAAATTGGAACTCTCGTTCTAAAGTTACTGCATTATCCACAGTCGGAAGACAACAAATCACATAATTCTCGCCAACTCGACCAGACCGAATTGAAGGTTGACTTTAGAATCATGTTAGGGTCAAATAAAGGAGATGCAGAAAGTGGTTGAGTACATGATTGAGTGCATGTACTGAGTAAACATACAAAATGAAGTGGAAGGGACAGCAACACCATGACTTATGTCTCAAGTCGAATGTTCTTTCATATGCCAAATGCAAGAAAATTTATTAATGTCCCACTCTCCACTTTTAAACCAACTTTCTCTTTTCCATACTTCAGTTCTATCCACTAACGTTTTTTCCAATGTATGCTCTTTTGGTCTCATGGGATTCTCTAAGTCAACCATCTACAGGCCAATAATAAGGTTTGGCACCATCCAAAAATTTGCTTAATTTTTCTTTAATAGAACATTTTTAGTGGTCGAAGTATTAAAAAAACTGAAAGAAAGGAAGAGAGAATCACGAATTGATGGCACAAGATGCTCGTAAATGACTACTGTGTCTTCTTCGTAAGGGAGAGTCGTATTTATGAAGCCTCAACCATCTCGATCACGAACTTTTAATTATTCTTTTTAAGTGCCTTCTTTATAGGCTAAATAACTGATGCAATTTTATTATTTAAAGGTTATTTGAAATAGTTCTAAGCATCCTTCTTCATAAATTTCCTTAAAAAGATTTAGGACAAAGAAGCGTGACCTTTAATTTCTCACTTTTTACCAATTTATATAAGTCTATTAGAACACTTTCTTTTCTTGTGAGCTAGTAATGGGCACTAAAGATGTTGCATCAGTTCCTACAATGTCTGTAACGCCCGGGATTCCGTGCTGCACTCCTCTTGTCGATGGCCAGTTCAAGCCGGAAAGGTGTGGCGATAGCCGGAAATCCCTTTTTAAGAGCTGCAAGTGCTTTAGTGTTGAAGCACTTTCTTTGGAAGAAGGGACCTTACCCTCTGTCTCTTGTGCATTGATTCCACATCCAATCTCCCTTGCAAGAAAGGTGACCTAGTTCTTCCCTCAACCTAGTCAATTTTGTTAAACCTAAGTTCTTGGTTCAAGTCTTGCCGCCATTAATGTATAATGCATTTATATCTTGAACAACGTCTAAACCAGGTGGGAGCTGAGTTTATAGGTACCTTCATACTCATTTTCACAGGCACAGCCACAGCGATTGTGAACCAAAAGACACAAGGCTCGGAGACCCTTCTCGGCTTGGCAGTCTCCACCGGCCTGGCAGTCATGATAGTTATACTCTCCACGGGTCACATCTCCGGGGCACATGTCAATCCATCTGTCACCATTGCCTTTGCTGCTCTGAAGCATTTTCCATGGAAACATGTAAAATGACTCTTAAAACAACTCTACAACCAGTAGTGAATAACAAAACAATTTTTTCTTTTCTTGCTTAATATTGTCCAGTCTATCCCGTCAATGTTTATTGATTTTGGCAGGTTCCAGTATATATTGGAGCACAAATATTGGCATCAACATGTGCTGCATTCTTACTGAAGGCTATTTTTCACCCTATAATGGGTGGTGGAGTAACTGTTCCTTCAGGGGGATTTGCTCAAGCTTTTGCTTTGGAGTTCGTCATTAGCTTCAACCTCATGTTTGTAGTTACTGCAGTGGCCACAGATACAAGAGCTGTAAGCATTTGCTTTACAGCTTTCAGCTAGTTCTACACATTGACTAGAAATCACAATTGACAAATTTTCGCGAACTTTATTTCTTTTATATTATCCAATCTTACATACAAAAAGCATGCCCTATTTCGCACACCCTTTTATCCATTTGTTTGCAAGATAAGTGCTTCCACGAGAATAATAGAGACCTCTGGCATAACTAGCACAAAACTTCACGATAAGTCGAGTGACTAGCTGTATTTTTAAACCATTAATTTTTGTCCATTGCAGGAAGTAAGAAACTAGATTTTAGCCCTGTTTGTCACCCATTATTTGGAAAATAAAGGAGTTTTGAATAGTATTTTTCGAAGAATGTGTGTTAAAAAATAAAGAAACTTTATTAGTTTGTGTGTAGAATATTTTAATGTATGAATATGTAGTGGAGAATGATACTGTAGCAAACAATATAAATTTTAAAGGGTGCCAAACAGGCTCTTATGGTAGAAGTTGGCAACTAGAAGTCCAGATTTCAACAAACATTTTATGAATATTGCAGGCAGTAGTAAACTGACTAGTTGTGGGAATAATCAACAACAGTTGAATATATTGAACAATTTTTTGATAGTATATATGGAATCTTCAGCATGTTTAGCCAAGCTTAAAATGTTTGCTTATAAGTAAATAAGTATATCTTAAAATAAATAACTATTTTTTCCTCTCTGAACAGGTAGGGAAGCTTGCAGGAATTGGGGTTGGAGCTACTGTAATGCTCAACATACTGATAGCTGGGTGATGCTCTTAACTCTCCTTTAATTTCAGCACAATTCCTCCTATAAACTTGCTATATTCGTTCGAACAAAACTATGCTCTGAAAAGAGCTTGATAGAAACATAAACCTTGTCTATTCATCCAGGGAAACAACTGGAGCATCAATGAATCCCGTGAGAACTCTGGGGCCAGCAATAGCTGCAAACAACTATAAAGCCATATGGATTTACCTCACTGCGCCTTTCCTCGGTGCTCTGGCCGGGGCAGCTGCTTATTCTTTGGTTAAACTGCCAAACCGAGATGTCAATGGACACGAGAAACTGCCTAATGCAGAACATAGCTTCAGGAGATGATAACGCTTCTACAGCAATAAATACATATCTTCTGTAACGAAGGGGAATAGTTAATATATTAGAACAAATAAACATTCCAAGAGATAGATCAGGCAAGGAGGATTAAATGGTAATGAAATATTTTGTTGAGTTTGGAAAGATATTTGACAATTTGCGACTGAATAAATATTTTTGAATATGTTGTGTTTGGGATATTTGATTCAACAATATTGGACAAGAAGAAAAACAGTTTATAATCTCATATTATATAGTAGAGTTCAATACTACGTACTGAAAGTGTTTTTAATAGTGATTATTGGCCAAGCACCAAAAAACACATTGTAGGCTTTGAATTCTATTATTACATTAGAACTATAGTTATTTTCTCGAGTTTCGGGCCATTGTGCAAGGTAGCTACTCTTTAAAGTGTGAAAGAGCATTAAAAAGAAAATAAACAAAATTTATAAACTTTTGGAGAACGACTATGCTCAAATTCATCATTTTAGAATTTAGAATGGAAGTACGCAATTTAGAATTAAATGAAAGATTCTGATGGCTAGTATTAAAAAAAGGTCGAGGGTAGATTTAAGAACATATTAAAAAGGTTGAGGACAAAAGGTGCAAAATATCCTATTTTTTCCATCCATATGTGTCCGGCCCAAACAAAATTTGGGCTCCTTGATGGGCTTGAATGATCCAATATAGAGTTTTTCATGCGGCTAGGGTTTAGGTGTTCTGTAAATATAGTCCCCAACTAGGTTCAGTTTCCACATCTTCATTTGCTCCACCTCTGTAAACCCTCTTGTCGCAGGTAATAATTCTCTTTTCTACTTAAAATGTTTTAATTATTAGTTTTTCAATATAAATTTTGAATGAAATATCAAATATATTTTGATTTGAATTGGAATTGGAATTGGAATTATTTCATATTTTTATCAGATTGTAATTGTTTTTCTGTTTCCTGTACTCTTTACGGCATGATTAATTTTGATATACTTAGATGTTCGTCTCTGTGTCCGCATATTGTGATTTAAGCGATAAACATTTTGTATTTCATTTGGATTCAGTAACCAAATTACTGTTATTTCTGTATTTGATAGCTTGTTTATCTATTATCATATGGCAGATCTATATTAAAAGACTCTTTAAGTCTTAAGTCCCGACAAGAGAAGGAAAAAATGTCTGGGTATGTAAATCTGACTTCTTAAGTAGGAGATTCGTCTCCTTGGGGAGGTAGCAATCTTGGGTGTGCTAACAGTTGACCGATTTTCTCAATTTGTTGCTTTGCAGTGAAGAGGCTGTTGTTGTCGAGACACCCGCTGCACCTGCTCTTGGTGAGCCAATGGACATCATGACTGCCTTGCAGCTTGTGCTGAGGAAGTCATTGGCTCATGGAGGGCTCATCCGAGGCCTTCACGAAAGTGCTAAGGTGATTGAGAAGCATGTAGCACAGCTGTGTGTGTTGGCAGAGGACTGCGATCAACCCGACTATGTCAAATTGGTTAAAGCACTCTGTGCCGACCACAATGTAAACCTCATTACTGTTCCAAGTGCGAAGACTCTTGGCGAATGGGCTGGTGTACGTAAACATCTTCCATAGTTCTTGGCTTTTTTCGTGATATGGTATACTGTTTGAATTGCAATTTGCTTGAAACCCAACTCGTTAGAAATCGTCAGTCAGTTATATGGCTGCGAATTATGACAATGGTTATGACGGACTATCTTCTTGAGCCAGTTGTCTACCTGTTGAGTAAAAGATAAATAAGCTATTGTTTGACTTTAGTGTTAAATGGTGTTTTGTAGTTGTGCAAGATTGATTCAGAAGGGAAAGCAAGGAAGGTTGTGGGTGCTTCGTGTGTTGTCGTGAAGGTAGTATAACCAAAGATATGATATTTGTGGTTATCAATTGGTCTGATATCTGTTTCTCATTGTAGCATTCTTAAATTCCTTTTTGCAGGATTATGGAGAAGAAACTGAAGGTCTCCACATTGTTCAGGAGTACGTGAAGTCTCACTGAAGGACTACCGGCAAGAAGTATGCTCGTGATGAGATTTGAAATCGTCTTAAGTTACTTCTAGTTTGCTTTCAATGCCATTCCATTTGGAAATTTTGATTTAGTATTTATGTTAACAAGATTTTTGTTGTTCGAGATTTGCTATTAGTTACTCTTGTCCTGGTAGTGGATTCCTAAGACCACTGCCTGTTCAGTGTTATTTGGAAAATGACTGTTGATGAATCTTCACTTATTTTTAAAAAAGGTTTTCTACTTCATATTATGTTTTAAATTGGTCATTTTGTTTGTGACAAAGATAGGGAATGATCAATTTGGTCAACTAGTGTTTATTTATTTATTTATTTATTTTTTTACAATATATCAATATTAATTTTGCTTGCACATTTTTTATTATAGTAAATTGATATATGTTTGTTAAAATTTTTGAGAAAATCAGTATTAAAAGTTGAATTGGTCACTTAAGTTATGACCTTGTTTCATTTTTGTCATTCAACTCGTTTTGTTCCAAAATTTCATCCTTTGTGAAGTCTTCTACACTACAAAATTTGGGTCACGTCAGGAAAAATTTTAAGTACTCTAGGAGCGTTGTGGATTCTGTACTCCTTGTTACTGTTATATCAAATAAATAATTGGAGCTCACTATTTAGTGATGGCAATCGTTCGGTCCTTTAACCCACAGCTTGGCTCAGGTTCGTAGCTCGTGAAAGACGAGTTGAGCTCGGCTCGGCCCCATGAGCCATGAGCTCACGGGCCGAGCCGAGGTGAGCCCACGAGTCACTCGCGAGCAGGTGATTTTTTTAATTTTTTTTGGGGTAAATTTACACGTTGGACCTTTTTTTTATTTTTGAAAAAATTCATATTTTTTGACGAGCCAACGAGCTCGGCTCGAGCCGCCCGTGGGCTCGATGAGTCCCTGCTCAGCTCGTGCTCGTCAAATGGGATTGAGCCCCTGCTCTCGGAGCCGGGTTTTGACGAGCCGACAAGCCGTTCGGCTCGTTTGACATCCTTATCACTATTTAATTGTGGTTCAAATATACAAATACTGAGTTTCATACCCAAAAAAAAAAAAATAAATAAAATAAAAGAGGGAGTTTCTCATTTCTGTTGCTGACGGAGGTTAAGCATCCCTACTTAGCATAATGAACTGTCTGAATGTCCTCCCCAGTTAGAGACGATGCAGCAAAGCATCTTACGACCCCTCCAATTAGGAATATTTTAGCTTTTATGATCGCATGTTAATTTTTACTAGTGCTTTCAATAGGAATAGTCCATTAATTTTATTTTTTCCATGCTTGCGTTATACCTCCTTAAACTGTGTCGAATTACCGTACACTGTTTTACATGTTACCTATTTCACGCCTTTGCTTTCAAGGAATCTAAATTAAGGGAGGTAAAAAGCCAATATTAATGTAAAATTGGTAATGGATACGAAAGAAATTATTAATATAATAAATTTAACCAACCTATGAGTAGTCTTTTTGATACAATTATAGATAATTGCAAAAACGTGTCTATTGTAAGGTATCACGGTCACGGTGCAGTAATTTTGTTGATGGAAATAATCATAATTATTATTTTTTTTTATAAAACTACTAGATTGAAATCATCCTATTGAAGACGAGCCGACACACAACACGGCTTACAGCCCCCTCATAACGAGGTGGCCGCGTCATTAAAAAATGGCATGGGCCTCACGGCACAGTGAAGAGGCTGTACATGTACAGCACCAAAAACGGCTTCTTCCTTGGAGACAATATTCTGCATTGGTATTATGCATTTACGTACCTGACCCCTATACAATACATATAACCATACCAATTTTTTGTTAAGAGTGCTATTCATAATCGCTCGTTGCGGTAGTTGCTCTACATAACATCCTACATAGCGATTTGTGATTGACCTATTAATGTGATAGTTTTTTTTGCCTCATAGATCAAATCACTAACAGTCACATATATAACACGTAAGACGATTGTGACAGTAAGTGATTGCAAATAACATTATTCTTTTGTTAATTGCGCTAACTATTCAGAGACAAATATTAGCATGAATCCCATGCGTAAATTTTGCATTAAAATTGCAGCAATTCTAGATGCCAACAGTTATTTATCCAGGTACAAAAGTTTCGATGTTCCATGTGATAATGTCCAAAACTGCATTGACTATCCTCATTCATAGAGGAACTAAGAAATCAGATACATGCTAATGCCAGTGGGAGTAGGCAAGATTTGGGGAAACTTCAAGTTGCTAGTTGTGATATCCAGGTGTTGATCTTCATTTGCTTCCAGAAACAGGGAGATACACACCCTCTGCTGCCAACCAAACATTATCAGCACGCTTTTCCCGAACACCACAAACCTGCAATGTATGCAAGGGAGTAATTAAGGATGTTGGAAGAAGCCCTATTCCATCATTCATCAATCTTTACATAATGAAAATTGGCATGGTGTTATTGAATTCTATAATGACATCGTTTTGATCCTACCTCTTGCTGTCCACCAGCTATACGGGTGTATTTCTTGTCATGACTGTGCAGGTATCCACCGGTGTCTACGTGATTTAGTCTCACCCTTTGGTCTTGCCTCCAAGTCTTTCCATTTCCCTCAATCTCTAGTCTGAAGTACAAATTTGCATAAAAGAAATAAATATCACGTGAAATACATAAACTTCACGTGCATGTTCAGAATGCAGTATGCATAAAATTGGAAGGTTCTTTCTTGGTTCTGTTCACTGCTCTCAATCCTCCGATCAAACATGCTAAGAAGGTATGGGATGAAGGTCTCACCTCCAATAATCACCAGTGTCAGAGCTACCGTCATCTCCAAAGCAACTGATCTATACATAAAATTTATAAGATTCTAATTAATTTAAGTCATGAAGGCATTGCATCAAAATTTCAAATCACTTTAGTAGCAAAAGATGCAAAGATGCACAAAAACTTGTTCTCAATGACGAATCTGCGATAACGATAAAGCAATCACCGCTTATATATAAATTTTCCCTCGTGCCTATCGCGCATGTCCAACAGAATGGCACAAAGCCATAAACGCATGCCGTTTAATATGCTAACACACGTGGAACTGGCATCAGAAGATTTTTCTTTTCTATATATTTTTTTCTAATAAATAAAGCAAAACGCTTTGAAAAAGTAGTCATTTCATCTGTTGAAGCAATGACCAGGAGTCCCATATTTGAAATGCACAAAATTTAGCAAGGTTTTCTTTTTCTTGTCTGAAAACATTGACTTTTAGCACACACTTCATCACTCTTATGGATCAAAATGTGTGTGTGTGTAAAGTCTGTACGATGAAAATAGTCTATTTCGCTATTGACAACAGCTATGAAGCACCGACACGGATACAAGTGTCCAACACGTCAACACGCAATTTTTCAAAAAAATACTAATACGACACATCGTCGATACGTTGATTAAATTCTTTAAAAAAATTTATTTATACAGTATAAATTTAATTTTGTTCTTGTTATTAATTTTTCTATGAGTACCTATTTATTATTTAATAATAACTTTTGAGCTAAAAATATACAATCTTCTGATAAAGAAAAAAAATCCATGGCAGGGTGTCCGAGAAGTGTCGGACACAGACACTCTTACCCTAGGTGACTCTTACACTAGGTGTCTGTGCTACAGAGGAAAGTAGAAATGATGGTGACATCAATCCTCAAAATCTATGTATTACCAGTTTATTGCTTTTTCTTGAATATTCTGGGCTTTTGTTGGCAGAAAGTATAATAAATAGCCATGAGAAAACATGAAATTATTAAAAATTTCCAAAGCTAGCCAAAATACACCACTGCATTTCCACAGGGGAAAAGAAATATGATATCACTATAACATCAAGCCATGTCTATTTGTTTAGCATTCTACTACTTCACTGAGTCATTAGTAATCATAGAGATCCATGGGAAATAAAAGCTAAGGCAAACATCACCTCTAACAACATAGATCCTTCTCCTTCTAAAAGCTACAATTTGCATTACAATTATGACTTGTAAATTTTTCTGTTGCTGGACTGAAGTAGAAGCTACTGACAAAAGGTTTTAAGAACTTGCACAAGATTATGCACTATAACATCAAGCCATGTCTATTTGTTTAGCATTCTACTACTTCACTGAGTCATTAGTAATCATAGAGATCCATGGGAAATAAAAGCTAAGTCAAACGCACCTCTAACAACATAGATCCTTCTCCTTCTAAAAGCTACAATTTGCATTACAATTATGACTAGTAAATTTGTCTGTTGCTGGACTGACATAGAAGCTACTGACAAAAGCTTTTAAGAACTTGCACAAGATTATGCACCCAAAAACAATGTTGCAGAGTATGGGTACAATATTGAAACCAAAAAAGAATCACATATTGCAGAAGTATAGATTCAGGATATGAGGTTGAAACAAAAGAAATCAATGCAAGTTCGCTAGTCAAAAACACAGAGAGGTACACTTTCCTTATGCATATTTCAGAGATATTGGATTGAGATCAAGATATTGAAAGAAAAAAATCACTAAAGTTTTGGTAAATATTTTCGTTAACAATTTCATGTATGATAATAGTGCCAATTGATTTTTCAATATGGGACACAAGGATGACACTAAGGGTCCCGATGAAAAACAAGCATACTAACCTCGAGGTTGCCAGATATTGGGGATGCATGCAAGTGGCTATGCAGCCATCTCCTGGTCCTCATGTGTTGCAGCCTAATTACAGTTCCACTTTTAATTGCATCTCCTTGTTTTGCAGATGAGTCTGGTATTGGCCTAACAATCTACCAAATCAAGCAATAATTTTAATTAAAAACTTCAGACTACTGCACTTGTACATTTTTTTACCTTGTCAAGTATTTTAAAGGAAAAAAATACAAAGTGTGGCTTTAAAATACCCAGTAACTGTTAGAGTCATCAACATTAGGGAAACCAGTAACCGACTGTTGGCCGCTCCCAGAGCCATACGGCACATCATGTGAATGTAGCCGGAATTTTGTTCGCTCATGCATCAGTTTGATTGCCGATCCATATGTAATCTACAAAACCATTTACAATAACTATGAGAGAGACAGAAGCAGACCCATTTTTCATGGAGTTTAAGTGGCACTCTCAACCTTAAGTTCAAATGATGAAAGACAAATCATATTCAATTCTGAAACATTTATCAATAAGTACTTCCTAGCCACCTAGCATAGCTTACTGAGTTACTATTTAAATTTAAACTAGAAATTTTTACATATGAGCTAGAACAAAACCGAAAAGGGATGTTTAGTGCACAGTAAAGGACAGCCTTTTTACTAATTATTGTTCATTAATCCTATCCGGTAAACTTTTAGACAAACCTAATGATCAAATCAATCCAGGATAGGCAGATTCTAGAATAAAAAAAAAAAAATTTAATGATTCTCCCCATTTTTCACTTCGCAAAACTCATCAATAAACAGCATCAAATTTATGTCACGCAGTAAATATTTCCTTTACATTTGGTGACATGAAACTAAGGCATCTGAACCAAAATTCCCAACAGCCAATTCAAATTCGAAATGAGCATTCCAAAGTCCAAATCAAGCCGACCGATCTCCGTCCAAAAAAATCTGCTCACCTATATATACAAATTAATCCATCTCTAGCTCTCTGATATAATATTACATAATCATTTACCTGAACGCCTTCAGAAGCAGCAGAAACAGGAGTGGATGAGTAATCAGAGTCCAGCGTGAGGAAAAGGTAAATTGCGAGTGCGAAAAATGAGACTGCCATTGCCAGCAATATCAATATAAACCAAGTACTCTGCCAAAATGGTGAGCTCAGATCAGAACGGGAAGACGAGCGTCCGGACTCCTTGTAGACTATTCGGGTAGAACCCGATTTCTGGGCGGAGGCGAAGGCGGCCGGTGGTGCTGATTTTCTACGGGTGAGAACGTTTGATTGTTGGCCGGAGGAAGCCACGATTGGAATCTTAACACGGTGCAAGAGCTCCGATAGAGGATCCGATAGCAATTGGAGTCCGAAATTTTTTGTTAGTTTAGATTTGAGTTTGAGATTAATGAACGGAGTGCGTAGTGTTCGAGAATGCCACGTGTGTACAACGTTGAGAACGAATCATTATGTGCCACGTGGAGATATGATGACATGGATTGTTTTTATTGGATAACTTGGCGTGGACGATGTCCACGACCTGTTCTCAACCGGTCAACAAAGCAACGAGACTGCAAAGATGAGGGAATAAATTTTGATCCTTAATGTTGTAGAAAATTTCCAAGCTGGTCCTTAAGTTTTATTTTATTTCATTTCAAATCAGTTGCTAAATTCCTACCAATTCTAATCTGGCGTGACTAAAAGCATGTTTGAGCCCTATTTTTTGGAAATAACGTACAATGGAATAGTTTTTTGATAGAAAATATGTTGTTGTTAAAAAATAAGGAAAATTTTTGAATTTGCATGTAATATGATTTTATTGAATAATGTGTGGTTAAAAAATAAAAATAAGAGAAAGAAAAAAAATATTATGAGAAAAATGGGAACTAAACAAGTCCTAGGTCTCATTCAATGCAAACGACAAGTTATCTCCATACAATAGATAGTCTAATAGAATTATTCACCCAAAAAAATAATAATAATAATAACTATAGTTTTAGAAAAAAAAAAAAAAAAAACTAGTTTGATTAAAATTAGGATGCGTTTGATTGTAAGTATTAATTTTGCATAGAAAGAAAAATAAATTTTAGGTAATTCAATTAACTTATTTGTATGGTAATTGTCAATTGATTTAATTTTCAACATAAAAAATATTATATTTGTCCGATTTTTATTGGTGGGTAGACGAGAGGGAAAGAGAGAATGAATTCTCTGAAAAATAAAATCCTACTTCTTCTAAATAAAATATTTTCTTTGATTTTTAGGAAAATATAATCACGAAACCAAAAATATGAAAATATTTTTCATGGAAAAAATGTCAATCAAACCCTTCAAAAGTAAGAATTTTGATGGAAAAAATATATTTTCTATGGAAAAATATTGACAATCAAATGTTCTAAGAATTATAAGGGTGCGTTCGATTACAAGCAAGAAATTTGGATGGAAAAAAAATTTAGGCATTTCAATTGTCTAGAACTTATTTGTATGAAAATTATTAATTAAACTTGTTTGATTAATTTAGTTTTTAATTTAGAAAATATTATACTTGTCCATTTTCATTGATAGGTAGATAAGAGAATGCGGATAGATGAGGAAGAAAGAGAAAGTGAATTATTTGGAAAAAAAAAATTCTTGTTTTTAAAGAAAATATGGTCATATAATTAAAAGTTATAAAATATTCTTCATGAAAAAAATATCAATCAAACACTCAAAAATATAAATTTGAATGGGATAATAATATTTTTCATGAAAAATAAGGTCAATGAAACAAGCGTTTGAAATTTAAGGAGAATCAAATCGAATCGAATGAAAATGACTTGTTTCTGATATGATTATGTTGGTTCGAATTCCTTTAAGCATCCCTATCTCCCATCTTCAAGGAAAGCTCTTGCGTTAGTGAAAAGGTGCAGGCCATGCCCATGCGTTTTTCACAAATTGAACATAGATGGTGCAGTAGAGAGAACCCAAGTCTAAGCTCCAGGGGTAGAATGTAACGACCTGAGTTTCTGTGCCCAAACCGTTAGTTTACGTACTGTCCGCTTTGGGTGGATCTTACGCCCATTTACCTTTCACGGCTTTCTATCGCGTCCCCCAAGATACGAACTCATAACATTTCCCTTAAGTAAAACTTAAGTTAAATCCTGATACCAATTATCCCGCAAGGTCCATCCAAAGCGGACAGTACGTAAGTTAACGGATTGAGTACAGAAACTTGGATCGTTACATAGGATCTGACGTATAAGTGCCACATCTTATTTAAAATCCACATTCACCTATTGATTTAGCTCGAGAGGACCTATCACACGATGTAGAGGAACCTAATTAATTAAGGGGAATTTTCAAAAATGTCACAAAATTAACAAGGTTCCAAAAAGATGTCATTTTCACTTTATGTAAGCAAAAATGTCACTTTTATTATATGAAATGTCCAAATTACCCTTAATGACATATTTTTATTAGCATTTAATGCTTGATTTGATGTTGATGTGATGATTTATTTTATATATAAAAAATATGGATAAATGTGTTTTATATTGATTAATATGAATTTGTGTTAATAAAAAATGGTAAAAGAAAAAAATGAAACATAAACAAATATATTTTCTTCTTTCCTTACAAATCCTAATTTTTCTCATCTTCTTCATTTTCGTTGATCAAGAAGATTTTTCTCTTGAATTCATAATCTATTTTGAGAGGTTAACTATTGGAAATTATTTATATTTTACTTTTACAGTTTATTGTTTTGTAGATGTTAATTATAACCTAGTCATATTTATTTGAAATTTTTGAAACTATTATTAATTGATTTCTTTATTTTTGAATCATTCACAAATGTGATTATCACTATTAAGGTTTTGAGTACTTTCTTATATTCAAACCAAATAATATTTTCATTAAATGTCTCTTCAATGACAAGGTCAATCTGACATTTTTCATTTAGATTATCACGAATTACCACGCTTGATGTGCTGTGTTGAAGAATCTGTTCCCCCCATTGTCGTCTACTTCTCGACATTTTTGAAAGTTCAACTGTCGAACCCGACATTTACAAATTGTTGGGACATACAATTTTACTGTCAAATCAAACACTTAAAAACGATGGAAAGTCTTGATTTGACATTTTGCTATGGTACAGATTTACGCATTATGTAGTACCACTTTCATGCCATTAAATGTCGACGTATTGATCCTGCAGAATTTTTATCGTTGCAATCTCAACATTTCAGGTATGAGTAATCATTTGAGATTCATCTGTCGCATGAGGAAAAGTTTGTTCATATGGATGACAAATAGAAGTAGAGAGTGGACAAAATTACTTCCATTTTGGTTTTGACAACTAATACCGTAGTCGGACTTTTGTTAATGTTGAAGGACAAACTTGATATTCTTGATCCCTGCACTCAAATTGAATTGAAGTTCAAGGTCTTTAACTTGAATATACCTCTGGCCGA
Organism: Olea europaea var. sylvestris; assembly: GCF_002742605.1. NCBI lineage: Eukaryota > Viridiplantae > Streptophyta > Magnoliopsida > Lamiales > Oleaceae > Olea > Olea europaea. Next base: position 263,688 of record NW_019266741.1, read on the forward strand.
AATACGCGACGATGAAGACTTATTTTCATCACATCTCAAATTGAATTTGAAAGACAATTAGTGTGATGTTTTTAAAGTCTAAGTGTGCTTGTATTACCCACACTTGATCTATCATTTATGAAAATTGTATACATTAAATCACGTGTACCATTTCTTCTTGATTGAAGCATGGTACGCACAACATTTTAATGCAAACAAAGAAGTTCTCGTTATTTTTTGTAAGAAAATGATGTCCAATGATATTACCGTGATTCACGAATGTTTTCGATTGAAACAAATTATAATATTCATTTCAATTATGCTTATTTTCAATTGGATACCAGTTTTAATCGATAAATCGAACAAATTCCATAAGCAAGAAAGCTATAAAACGCACCAAAAATCATGTTTATGTACACGATCTTGCTCAAGTACTGAACATGATGTGACCATTGTTTTGTACCGTGTATTAACTCCATGACCCTATTTAAAAAACAATTTACTACTCATTATTATCTACTATTCCTTACTATAAACATTTTCTATACGAAAGACTAGCCCCATAGTATGAACTAATAACCAACTCATAATACTATCGGAGTGAAACAAGGGATTTAAACAAACAGTATCCTCTGTCAATATCACATAAATGGAACTAACGAACGCAAAATTATATACATAAATAGAAAAAAAAATGTTCTTCCGTGCAGTTACCACAGTCATCAGAAGTAGACCGTTGTGAAAGTTGCTATTTCTTTGACAATGAAATCGATTGGTTCCACCTCCAATTACAACAGGAATGTGTGCACCAACACTTTGAGGATTCATTCAGGTCATGAGTATGAATCTGCTTATATGTCATCATACATTAGTAAAATTAATATTCCGAGATAAAGCACGTAGAAAGCAAGGTGAAGAAATGCAATAACATTCACCTTGTGTACAAAAACAATCCGATCACAGCACATAATATAACTAAATTGATTCATGCAATCTATCGTAATCTGAATTCATCCATATTTTCCAAACAAGCAACTTTCACAAAAATATATTTGAATTGCACGTGATCCGAAAATTATAAAGAATGAATCGTGACGGTGGTAGCATCGTTATACAAATAAAAACGTGAAGCACAAAAATATAACTACATATGGACAAATAAGTCACAAGTGAGACGTTTGAATGGAAAAAATCTAACCACATACAGACAAATCAATCAAAAAATCGTGAGATCATAGCATTTCATATATGTTCATGCAAAACACTTGTGCAATGTTAGGATGAACCAAAGTTTGACTTGTGGAACTGAGCGGAGGGAAGGACCGAATTGTCGTTCTCGACAGTTTATCTGTCGAGAATTACTGAGGCTAACTGTTGGAACGACAGTTAGGCGCGATGACATTTCTTTACATTAGTGAACTGTTGACAGATGAACTATCGGGAAATCTACTTTTTACCTCTAAGCAAATAGGTATTATTGAAAATTATTTCACTCCATATTCGAACATGACGAAACATTAAAACCACAGACATGCTATCAACTGTCTAGCAAGAGTTCAACCCAAATACGAGCATCGCCCAAAGCAAATAGATTCCAAGTGATAGCACTGTTAATTCCACATCTCAAAAGTACCAAAAACATTAAAATGAAAGATATGTCAAGTGTCAATCTAGAATTACACCCAACATTGAAATATTCAAAATGCTTGAAATCTGAACTTTGAAAACAATGGAAAATGATAAATATTAAACTGGAACCCTAGATATTTTTTTCCCTCAACATTAGTGTTAGCACATGTAACGTATGCATATATGCATCACTAATAGGAAATGTATATAAAAGAGAAAATTAAAATTTATGATATGAAATTGCAGAAAGTAGGGGAAAAATATTTCCAATCATAACATAGCCAGAAATTATTCAAAACGTCCAAAAAAATTACAGAATATTAAAAGGATTTTTACTTCTTTCCAATCCAAGTTCAAGCTCTTATTTTAAACAAAAAAAGCTCCATTTTTTCGCATCTCATAAACCCTTTTACAGTTGAAAAATATTACAAAAATTGAGTAAAAAAAAACACGATTTTTATCTCTAAGATTGAAGCCCGTAATGAGAGAAATAAGAGAGAGTGAGAGAGTTATGATTGTTTGAATGGGGGTTGTTTGAATGAGAGAAATAATATTTATATCTTTTTTTTTCCAACTTTTCATCTCTAACATTGACAAGATTTTTGTACAATTTCTTCCATTAGGTCAAATCTCATTTAATTAGGACATGTGGGGAATTTAAAATTATCTTAAAGAGCAAATATATCTTAAATTGATATTCTTGCAATGTAAAAAATAAAAAAAAATGGTGACATTTTTGTAAATGTCTTGAAAAAAATTGACATCCATTGCAATTTCCTCATTATTAATTAATACACGGATATCATTAAATGGTAAGAGTTCGAGCACCTCCATTTCTTATGGAAGTCATAAAAGAATGGATCTTTGCCTAATAAACATGAATAACGTTATTTTTCTAGAGCAATGATCATCACAATGGAGTCACAGCCACGTTGTCAAATGTTTCCAGATTGTAGAAGTGCATAGATCACGTCATGGATTTGTTTTCTTTTCTTAGCTGTTCATTGATTCAGCCATTTCATTTCTCGTTTGAACCTTGTATGTGTATTTCCATGTTACGATATAATTGTTGAGTTCATGACTTTAAATAAGCGAGAAAAACATCGATGAGATTATCTCACCATTCTACGTGGTGTGATCTTTTAGGATGAGGCGACCTTTGAATGGAGAGCTATCACAACATCGGATGTCCCACCCTCATCCAATGGGGTGAGGCCACCTCGAGATTTGAGGTGAAAAAGGAGAAAAAATTAAGCCTTGAGTTTGCCTAACCTCATTGGGTGAGGAGGAGCCACCGGATGAGGTGGTGGTTCCTCATTTAACGACCGCACCATGCAATCGTACCATTGAAATTTTTCTCCAAATAAGTAGTGTTTTAAAAAACATAATGCGTGACGATACGTGGACGTCAAACTTCGATCGATGTGCGCCTAGGTGAGGCTTAGGCGTAGAAAAATATTTTCTCATTTTAAATTTTTAACCAATTTAAAAATCGTTTAATATACAAGTTATATTACCAAAGGCAGTTTTTAGAGTTTAACAAAATAAATATATTTTCGAATAATAAACAAGATATGTCATAACCTTTGTTTGGTCTTTATTACTTTCAAAATACATTTTCCTTTCTTATGTTCAACCACGTATTCCTCAATAAGATAATATTACATGCAAATTTATATATTTTCATTATTTTTTAACAATGTATTCTCAATCAAATCATTATTTCAAAATGTATTTTTGACAAAAAAGGGGGGGGGGGCTCAAACAGGCTCATAATAACGCTAATTGAAATATTTGGAAAGTTTTTAATTTTTATTAATTAATAAAAGATAAGAAAATGATTAACGAACTTAATAAAATATATATTTAATTATTTATCCAATAGTAAAATGCACTACACTCAAACCAAATACACTACATTATAGCCAATAATATCTAAATTAAAGGGATTCTTATTCAATATCGAAAGTTTACAACAAAATATTTGGAGATGCCCTTTAAAAATTAATGAATCAATAAGTGGGTAAGAAACATTTTGTGCCTTTCAATGTATTGGCCTAAAATTTGAAAAAAAAAATTATAATTATTAATTTTTTGACCTTTTAATCCAATTGGCCTAAAAGTTGAAAACTTTATGTAGAGTAGGGTAAACGAGCCTTTTAAGAATTGAAAAAAAAAAAATTTAAATAATAATAATAATAATGCATGCTTAAGCGGTTAAAGCGGTCAACGCTTTTGTTGATCGTCTAAACAGCACATAGGTCCTAAAGGTGGTGTTTTTGCCATGCCTCACGCTTAGATGCTACCCATACATACCATTTAGAACACTTCAACTAAGTATATCAATATAATATCAATGGTGTTAGAATATTAGTTTCGATGATCACAATTGATAGATTCATTAAATGAATCACGTGATTAGCATTTAATGTTATGCAGTTATCACATAGATTATCGTATGACATTAATGATGTTAAGGGGGTGTTTGATATGCATTTTTATATAAAATGCATTTTAGAATAGTAAATTGATGTGAAATGTGTGGTTAAGAAATAAAAAATATTTTTTATTTATGTTTAATATTATTTTAATAAAAATGTGTGGTTGAAAAAAAGAGAGAGAAAAATATATTTTGAAAAAAATGGCTACCAAACGGGGCATAAATATTTCATTGATAGAACTCAATTCAAATAAAAACGCGTATGATGCCGTCGTGACTAACTACCCAAAAGCGTGTCCACAGTGTTAGTACGTGGACAAAACTTCCATATCTAGAATTCGATTCAATTGAAAGCGTGCTCCTTTCGCGTCAATTCTTCACTGATAAGACACTGGCACTTGATTGTGTACTTGAATCAACCCTACAATTCCGACTTTTGAATATACACTAGTTCATATCACCAAAAGTCTTAATTCAGGTTCTATATATGACAAAAATCATTTTCATAATCAGACAATTTAGTTTTAACTTTTTTTAAAAACAGAAAATTAATCAAAACTAGTCACTTCTCTAATAAATTAATTAATATGTCATATCGATAATAAATAACGAAGCTTAATAGTTTATTTGTTTGTTTAAAAAATTCTACTTGTACATAATTATTACACATAATGATATTCATAATGTGATGTGACAATCATCCGATTGTTGATATGCAAGTATGAGATTTGAATTAAAAGTTGGATTAAGTGTCACGTATAATTATGAACACCATTATGTAGACAATTATGTACATGTAGCACTTTCCTCTTTATTTATATGTCTTCAAGCACCATATTGAGGCCTTGTTTGAGACATATTATTGGAATGAAAATGATTTTTGAATAGTATATTTATGGAAAATGTGTGGTTTAAAAAATGAAATGTTTTGGATTTACATGTAATATTATTTTATTAAAGAATATGTGATTGAAATAATGTCAAATCATTGTTGAAAAATATATTTTTTTTTTCAAATAATATGGCTCAAACAAAGCCTGAATAATTGGAAATAGAGCAGAATTTGGATAGTATCTCACTGGATATATATATATATATATATAGGGTGTTTGATAGTCATTTTTATGTAAAAATGTATTTTAAAATAGAAAATTGATGTGAAATGTGTAATTGAAAAATAAGAAATTTTTTTTGATTTACGTGTAAAATTATTTTAATAAAGAATATGTAGTTGAAAAATTAAAAAAATATTTTAATTTATGTGTAATATTATTTTAATAAAGAATGTATGATTGAAAAAAAGAGAGAAAAATACATTTTGAAAAAAATTGCTAAGTCATAATATAGAATAAGTTGTTCAACTCTATAATGAATTATAATGAATAAAACAGAGACAACGTGGAAAATGGGCGTAAACGTGTAATGAAAGCAAAGGCTAGTACACACATGTATCTACTTTTCTCTTCTTTTCCTTTCTAAAGGCGGGCTTGACTTTGACTACTTGCAACAATTTCAACATCCCATTACTCTTTTTCTTTTTCTTTTTAACTTCTTATTTATGTTTATATTTTATATTTCGTACTCTGCATGATTTAAACAGATTATATACAAGAAAGATAAGCACATCGCCTATTTGCTTGCCTTGAGAATTGAAGTTCACTTCGATAATTTCCCGACAGAGTTGCGTAACGCATAATATCTCGAGTCTCTCATAAATCGACGACCCTTGGACTAAATTTTCGAAATATAAGAATTCACTAGGATATACAATTTACGCTGGTTGACATTTCGTGCCAAGTATCATCGGTAAAAAACTATATATAATTATTTCGATCTTATCTAATTCGACTTACTAATGCAATTTGATATAACAACACATATTTTTCGAGCCAATGTAGTTTTTATTTAAAGGGTAATGCCGAACTGCTAGAAAAAATGACCCCCTCTCCCAGCTGCTGTGGGTCTTGCCATGAATAAAAAAATGCTGACCCCTGTAGCTGTGTCTCTTCTGTCAACCCGTCTGTCGGCCCTTCTGGCATTGTAGCACGGTTCTTATTTAAATTTGTTCATTACCCATTCATTTTCGTTCAGTAGGTGTATCAATATTGATCTTTCTCGTATAGTTTATTCTATTGAGGTTGTATCTATTCTCTAATTATAAAGTTCATCAAAATATATTTCTTTGCCTCGATAAACTTCTTTATATTATTCACTGTAATAAAACCCTACATTACTTTTCATGCCAGATCCCAGTATACTGGTCCAATTGCTATAAATAAGTCTCAAAGCCATTACTTTATCACTTTTCTTCATCTTCTCGTTACCTTCCTAAAAGTTGTATATCTGCTTCTTGAATATATATTTTTATTCTTCTTGTGCTGCAAACATTGTATATAAACACTGAAAAACTTGACCAGATTAAGAACATTTTCTGAATAACAATCTTTTTGGAACTTCATATGGAATTCAACACTCTGCTAAATACTTCATTGGATCTTAATGTCACACCTTTAAGATTTCCAGATGAGGTGAGTGATTATTTTGATGTTTTTTCTCCATGTTCGGAGTTGAATTTACGAGCTTTGGAGTGTTAGTCATCTTCTACTTATCTTCGATTCTCTATACTCTCCTACTCGGGTTTGATATTTAATCAACCAGTCTTTTAACAGATTTTCTTGATGGATATTGAATATTTTCTTTTCATGTTTTTAACAGAGAAGTGCTTTGATAGATGAACTAAACCGTGTTAGTGCGGAAAACAAGAGGCTCACAGAAATGATAACGGTAGTGTGTGAAAATTACAATGAATTGGAAAACAGATTAATCGAGTATAAAATCAACAATCCATCAATGGATAATACTGCAGCATCGAGAAAAAGGAAAACTGAAATCAATGGCTCAGCTTCTGAGAGCAGCTCTAGCGATGAAGAATCATGCAAGAAACTAAAGGAAGAACACATCAAAGCAAAGATTTCGCGGGTTTTCGTTCAAACACAAGCATCTGATACAAGCCTTGTAAGTTGACACTGATCGTGTTGAATCATCTCGTCTAAAATTTTAAGTTGTTCATGAGGAAACGGACTTTGGAATGGTGGTTTCTTGATGAATTATTGTATATTAAAACCGCAGATTGTTAAGGATGGATATCAATGGAGGAAATATGGACAGAAGGTGACTAGAGACAACCCTTGTCCAAGAGCTTATTTCAAGTGTTCTTATGCTCCTACCTGTCCAGTCAAAAAGAAGGTAAGCCACAATAAAGCCTGTGTTAACTATTAGTTGCCATTTTATTATCCTCCATTTGGTTCCATTATTTGCCCATTAAAATAAAAAATATGATCGTTATCTATCACATCAAATCATCATATTTGACTTTCTATCTCTTGTGTGGGCCTGTAACGACTATATTTTTCATTCTCATTTTTACATTAATGTGTACCAAACGGGGCCTTAGTAGTAACTAGATTTGTGTTATAGAAGAAAGATAGCGACGAACTTTTATGAAATAATTTCACGGAAATCGACGGATTGAGTATCACATAAGTCATGTTAATAAATGATATTATGAGGGTGTTTGGGAGACATTTTTATGTAAAAATACATTTTTAAATAGTAAATTGATGGGAAATGTGTAGTTGAAAAATAAGGAAAAGTTTTTTATTTATGTTTAATATTATTTTAATAAAGAATGTGTGGTTGAAGAGAAGAGAGAAAAACATGGCTACCAAACGGGCCCATGTAATTGTTTCTAGATACAGGACTCGAGTTAGAAACTTAGTCCCTACTTGGTTTTCATAAAATTATATTTTTAGTATGTCTAGATAAAAGTTGATAAAGTTCTTGTCTGGGCGTGATTTTGCCTCGATTTTAATTCAATTTTTGATGTTGGAATTGTAAATGGTTACCATTTGTGTAGTAATTATTGATGCAATGTGAAACATTTTACTGGAAATTCTTTTTTCTAATGAAGAATGAAATAAGAGTAAAAGGACGCATTTGTCATTCTACCTGCGGCTCCCTTGCACTAACAATACCCCGTATAATGGCTAAAAAATCGCTAAATTTTTGATAAAAAATCGCTCCCAGACAAATGTATAGTTGAAAAATTGATAAAATTTGTGGATCTTATAAAATATGTGATTGAAAATAAATTTGGTGAAAAATAAGTTTTAAAATATGAAGGCCAAATATGAGTTAAATATCATATGGCATTTGTATCATAAGCCCCCTTTTTTTTGGCAAAAATGTACTAAATTTTTTTCTCAACTTCAAAATCATCCATAGAGAACATCTCATCTCGAGACATCTTTTTGTAATAACTTGAATACATATTGTGTATTGATTTTCATTAAGGACGTGTTTGGTACATATAACGACTTTACTAGTAAAATAAATAAATTTTTTGTTTATGTTTTTCTCAAACCATCCAATATTATAATATTATCTAATATTGTCTTGTCGAGCCCAACATTGTGTATCAAACATGTACTAAAGGTATAATGGTTGTAAGCAAAGTGACAGCTTGGCCCTAAGAAATGCTTCTTGAATTTGACAAGTCTTTAGCATTCTAAGGTTTCTTCTTTCAATATTTTGCAGGTTCAAAGAAGTTTAGAGGATCAATCCGTTCTAGTTGCAACCTATGAAGGGGAGCACAACCATCCACACATGTCCAAGCATGAGATGGCTTCGGGCTCAAACCATTGTGTGACACTTGGCTCGATCCCTTGCTCAACCTCTCTTAGCTCGTCTGAACTGTCCATTACTCTTGATCTAACGAAACAAAAGATGAGCCGTGATGCGAGAAATTCAAATGGCAAAGTTCATACACCAGAATTCCAACAGTTTTTGGTAGAACAAATGGCTTCTTCATTGACTAGAGATCCAAATTTCATATCAGAGCTAGCAGCTGCTATTTCTGGAAATTTTCTTCAACACCCTGAAAGGCAGATGGCCAAATGAAGAGTACGATTTTTGTCGTGACTTGTTTCACCTCTCTTGTACATGACTTCTTTCGGAGTTTCTAAAAGCTTCTCACATTAATGGAAGATCTCATACATCTTTGCAATAAAAACTTGTTACATTGTATACTCAGTAAGGACCTTACATTATACGCATAAAAAACATAGTAGAGAATCATACAATGAGTGGACGTTTGTCTCAAGGAATGTGTTGTTTGTTGGTGATACTTATTGATCCTACAAAATGTATGAATATTATAGAACTGAAAAAGTTGAATATCATTTTCCGCAAATTCTATTAACGTATACAGAAACAATAATCATAACGATTTGTACATAAAATTCCCTTGAGCCATTGGGCGATCCAATTGAGGGAAACTATCCCTCCACATCATACATTACGATACATCGGATTACAAACATCTGACAAATACTAAGTTGATAAACTCAAGTCGTCGATAGCCCTAACTAACTCGAATTCAGCAATTTCAGGTTGTTTCCCTTCGATCTTCGCCTTCAGGCCCTCATCCCTGTCCTTTGCACCACCTGCAGCTATACATTCCTGATATCTATAACAATTGATGATATGGTCATTTGTGATTCCGGCTGCTTGCATAAACGAGTAAATGACTGTAGGCCCGACTCCTCGAAATCCTCTTTTCACCAAGTCTTTGCTTATGGTTTCAGCCTTCGATGTCTTGATTGGAACCTGTCGTGGGTAGCGAAAATTACCTGTTATGGGCTTGAAGTTCACAAAACCCCAAATGTATTTTTCGAAAGACCCAAGCTCATTTATTATCTGCATCAGGAGAAAGCAAAGAAATATGTCACCTATATATGATTGTTGAACTGCATTAGGTGCTAAGCTTAAAATTTTAACATTGCCATCTTTTACTAATAAACACAACTATTTGAACACACTCATTGTTTTTTGACCCTTTAAAGTGGAAGATCCATATAAATGTTAACTAATTAGACATTTTATTTTATATGCTACATAACTGCCAATATATTTGGATTAGATAAATACTCATACTCATCTTACCATGTATAAATGCTTAACTGAAAATATGGCAGAAAAGTAAATAAATATTCGATATCACTTCTAATGCGAAATATCAAAGCCACTGGGATTCATCATTCATATATAGAAATGAATATCATCATCACCATCTTTTCCACACTAATTAATATCTTCAGTCTTTCGCAGCTTGTTTAAGGATGAAAAGGCAACACCTTACCATACTTTAAATAATAATAAATCATAGACATGAAAGGAAAAATGTAACAACGAAAATTTGTAGAATATTTTTTTTTAGGGAAAAAAAAAAGACAAAAGCAACAAGGTCTGGGCATACCTTGGAAATTTGACGTGCATTTTCAATAATTGATCGAAGCTTTAGTTCCGACAGAAGACTGCTTGCTGGACTTCCTGGTGATGCTATCTTCTTCTCATTCAATTTTGAGACTGCCATGGGATCGAAGTCCGCAAAGACTTCTCTGCATTCATATATTCACATATTGAACCAGCAACAACAAAAGCTCGTGAAAAATAAAAATCACCAAATTGTTGAAGCAATTTTCTGATTGTCAAAAACATCACAGAAACAAATAAAATACCTAAATATATGCCTTCTATTAAGAATGACAGGCCAAGTTAGTTCAGCCAACGCAGTAGAAAAGCTCAGCAATTCAAAAAGCTTCCTGCAAATTGTCAAGAACAGAAATGAACAATTATAAAGCTATCAAACAGAGTTTCTTTCAAAGTGAAAGCTGCAAATCAGAAAGCGAACTCAGCTGCAAGGACGTACTTATCATCGTGGACTGGAACACCCCACTCCTCATCATGAAAAGCAGCATAAGTTGGATCTTTTGGAAAAGGAAAATATCAGAACAAGGAAGTCAACAGAAAATGTAATTGGACATTTAGCAAATTTACATTCCAGCAAGAGGACTAAAAGTGACAAATATATAGTGACGGAAGAATCTCAAAACTGGGTCGGAACTCAGCATCGATGCAATGAAATCACACCTCAGCCAATGTCTGCAATATTTTTAGAACCGGCAACATCTGCTTTGTAATATCAATGAATCCTCAAGTACACGTTTGACACCATGCCCCTGTTTGGGCTCCATTTTTTCCAAAACCCATTTTCAACAACATATTCTCCCATAAAATATTTTTATATGTAAACCCAAAACTTTTTCTTATTTTTTAATCACACATTCTTCAAAAATCACTATTCCAAAATACATTTTCCTCCAAAAATGGGGGGTCAAACAGGGGCTATATAAATCAAGAAAGAGGACGACCATTGATGTAGGTAACCAAAGCCCATAGGGGAAATTAGAAGGAAAGTTGATCAAATGAGATTTCTAAAGTATAGGTCATACTCGACGGACATTTCTCGAGAATCCTTTTGGCCCGTGGATTTCAATCCATACCCCTAGCCTTTGGCAGCTGATTAGATGTCCCATTGCCCTTACTGTTTTCAAATCCATTCCAAATCTATCTAAATTAATGTCTTTTCAAATTATTCCAACTAAAACTAATGAATGAATCCGCAGATACCTATCCACACAATTCATCAATGATTATTGGATCTCTCTCTCTCACACGCACAACACACAGAGGAGGAGAGAGAGGGGATCCTGTATTACTCATGATAAGTGTCTGAGCCGGTTTCGTTTGAATTAAAATATGATTTTAGTCTAAGTCAAAGTCAAACAATCAATATTAACCACATTTTTCATGAATCCCACTACTTTTTAACCACGCATTTCAAGAACTTTTATTACAATCTACTAAAAAATCTAATTTCACTCTCCACCAAACACCCTCTCTATCTGTAGATAACTATTCAGTTTCCCTAACCCTAAGCTAAAATGTTTTAGCAACAAAGGTTATGCATAAAAATCTGTTTTCTAAATAATTTTCCTTGAGTACATGGGCATTCCATACTTCTTGAATTTGCCACTAAAAATTTGATGAAATCTGTGAAATAGTTCTTTGGAAAACAGTGAAATCTAGGTTGGTTATCAATCTCACATACTCGATTACAAATATGATTTCGTTGTGAGACCAGGTTTGGCTGGGGTAATTGGATAGCTTGCTTTGATACATATAAACTTTGATACAATTTTTCTTTGTCCTTTTCTGTTTGTAGGCTAGAATTTAATGTTTACCTCTGAGAGAGAGAGAGAGATCAATTCCATGGATTTGAAATCCTCTCTCTAAATCCACTTGCCACCAACAGATGTAGGAACACAGGAATTTGAAATAAATGACTTGAATCAGTTCATTTGAAATCCATTCTTATATCTGAATAAATATTTCCAACTGCAACCTGAGAAGAACATCTGGAAATATATTTCAACCCACTAAAGTCAAACCATTTTAGATGGAGGTAGTTTAATTGACTCTAAAATAGAAACGGCTGCTACCCTTCAACCTCCATTGTGGTCATAGCGAGTTTTCTCATTAATCCTCCCAAAAGTATGAATAATCATCATCTAACTACATGCAATGACTTCAAATTCATATGTGGAGAACATAGTCCAGAAGTTCGTGCTCAACAAATCAATTTGGCCATTCACCAATAGATAATACACCATCGTGTAACAGCTAAATGAGAGCACAAAAGGTATCCTCTTTATTGATATAGAATGGATATACTAGTGGACATGTGATTTCTCTCAAGTGAACCACCTGACGCAATATCAACACGTCCAAAATTAATAAATATATACTATGGTTGTCAAAACAACCTAAGAACCTTCAACTGGGGCATTCATTTTCAAATCCTCACCATAATGAACCCAAATTTCTAGGCATGCCCAGTTCAAAATTCCAATAGTCAAAGCATCAAAATATTTTGTATAATCCTTACTGATTGGCTAACAAGTTTGAACAAATTGATTATGAGATAAAATAATTATAATTAGCTCGGAAAATCAAAGAAGCGAGTAAAATGCAACATACCAGTATTGGGAGTCACCCAAGCACACCTCTTCTTGGCCACTAAACCTTCAATCATCATACCTTCACTCTCACCCCCAATACTTTTCTCAACTCTCTCACTTTTTGGGCTGCATTGCTGCCTCCTTCTAATTGGTGCAGTCGGGGTAATGTTCTGCCTGTTAATCCTTCCTGTGGAAGCCCGGCTGTGCGATGAATCCGAAGAAGCATCGGAAGAACACGATGCGTTCATTGACAAATTAGGCTGCCGAGTCCTCAAAACGGAGGCTGCACTTTTATTTTTCCTCTTGAAACCCATCTTCGGAGACGATTGTTCAGTTTCCTTAGCTGCTGGAGGCATTTTTCCCTCGGGCTCGTCACTATCTTGGGGTTTCATGGCTTTCTCGAACTTGGGTTTCGAAATGGGCTTTTGCAAATCCATGGATCTAGCTTTATTACCGCCTGGTCCGAGCACCGGCCTCGTCTCCGATTCAGTGAAATTCACCGATTTCACTCGTGGCGGTCCAGACATTAAACTAAACTGGTAAAAAACTAGGGTTTAGAAAAATTAGTGGAGAAGTGGAAATTAAAGCGCGCAATAGGCTCCAGTAATTATTCAGCTTCTAGGAAGGGTGACAATGAGGGTACATTGTAAAACAGAAGGAGTTGAGTACAGGAATTAACAACCGTAGTGAGAGAGTAAAATGTGAGTGAATTCTCGTACTCTATCAGTCCCAGGACTGCGCTAGCTGTTTAACAGCGAGTAGTAGGCGCCGGAGGCCGGTGATCTGAGCAAGGCGAGGGACTACGGAGCCTAGTTGAGGACAATTTCTGAAGGCGGGGGTGGGCGAGCGGGGCGGAGGAGGAAAGAGAAGAAAAACCAACCACTGACAAGTTGCCACGTAAAGAACCAATTTGCTTTTATTTTTGCTTAAGAATCCACGGAAGATTTCCCTTTTTAATTTCTTAAACTGATTTTGAGGACAACAATCGACTGACATTTATAATACATAAAAGGGATAATTGCAACGGGGTTGCTAATCTTTTCTATAAGTAAAAATAAGTCCTGAATATTTAAGCCCTGTTTGAATCTCATTAAATTCACATTTTAATGAGATTTCTCATTATACAACAGTAGAAGAAACATTTAAAAATTGACATTGTACTAGTAAATTGTCAAGGCATTTACAAATAATTAAAAATATATTAAAAAAAGAGTTTAACATCTTTCGCAACCCCCTATCCAACCTGCACACCCAAAATTACCACCACCTCATATGCAATGAATCATATTGTCGCCACCCATTGCAGGCACTACCTTCATCTCTTCCCCCTCCCAAGTCGTAACCATTGGCTCAAAACCAAAAGAGAAATCTCCTTCAGAGTAGGACTGTGGCATATCAATATTTAGATAAGGTATTGGTAGTGATGATGACAATGGTAGGCATGAATGTAATGTGATGTGGTGCCGCAGGTTTGATTAGGGTGAATTTCGAGAAGATAATACTTTATATTTATTTCATTTTTTTTCTCTCTCGTATTTTAATTTATGGTGAAGAGACAATTTTGCCATTAAAAAAAGTGGGAAAGTACACAATTCATGCACTTACTCACGGATTCCATTCAAAAGTCCTCGCACTGCATATTTTTTGAAACATTTGGGATGACAATGCCAAATAAACAAAAGTTTGGGACCATTTATACTTTTTGAAAAGGTTAGAAATCTGCTGCAATTTTCACATAATAAAAAGGATATATCACCAACCCATCCCACTCATACTTGAATCTCAAAGTTCAAACGTCTTTTTTATTGGTATTAAGCACCTCAATCTTCCACTTTTAGGCATAAATGGTCCCTACACATGGTGGCACCTCAATCTTCTACTTTCAAATATCCTTATGTTGCTCTGGAATCTGGATGACACGTTTGAGATGGAGGGTGAAGAAGAAAGAAGACGAAGATTTTCTTCCTTTCTCACTTATTTATTTTTTGTTTCTTTGAGTTTACAGATAGTAGTCATTTTTACTTAGATTTCAATATTGAATTCATCCGTAAAATGTCGATCCTACTTTTATGTCCAAATTGCATGTCTTCCCAACATATGCCCACTTTTAGCTTTATCTTCTACTTCTCAATAATAAGCTCCTCAAGTGTCCAATTTTTAGGAGACATCATTGTCGTGAAAAGACAAATTTGCCCTCAAAACAAGATAAAACAAACCATCATCATCTTCTCCAAGCCATCATCATGAAAGGTGTGCTTTAAATCAGCCAATAATGCAAGATAGGAGCATAGAACCCAAAAAAGAGCCATTTTTATTAAAAACGCTTCCTGAAATAGAATATGCTTACAAAGGAGCAAAAATCGATAACTTCCATGATAACAAGATTGCATGAATGATAAAAACTTGTAATATATCAAACTGATTCGCAATTAGTAAATTCAGGAGTGTGGTTTGGCACGAGTAGCTGGATCTTCCTTAGATTCAACGAGAATAATAAATATATAGCCAAGAACCCACGTAATAATGTAGAAGAAGGGAACCCAAGGGAGACATGCAACAAGACTCATTATACTGCCAACATACTGTGGATCCTTGATTACTCCTAAGGGGAATTCCGTCACCCATGGGATGTTCTTTCCAAAACGTACACCATAGTACGTCCCTGATTCTCCTAACAGTTGATAGACCCTGCATCATGATTGTGTGAGTACAACAATCACGTGAGAGAATGTTTAGAGATTAAAGTCCTACCAAAAATGGCATATGCTTGAACGGGAAATCAACTAAAATTTCATGCCATAGTTTCAAAATGTGATCATTTATGGAATGAACATCCAGTAGATGTTTGGTATATCAGTATTGGACAGCACTCAACAATATTATACACAAGATTTAAGCTTATTATACACCAGTCCATTTTCTAATCATGCATGTCAAGACCAACCCAATAGAAGTATATGCTAGAGAGGTAAATTTGTCTGCATTTAGTTCTTTTCTCGAGGAGGCTTACACGATTGCAGGAGTAGGCCAATAACATATAAAATCTACTCTTGATCAACAGCACATTGTTACACAGTGAGAAATGAAAGGAATGAAGTGCATGAAACAGCATTTGAAATAATGAACTATGGACTCCCGTAGATTCTGAAGAAAACAAATCTTAGGCAACCAAAATTGTCCTTCAGTGGGCATTCTATATATTCACGCTACCAGTTCGACTAAAATAACACAACTTCGTGCTTTTCATGTCATCAAACTTGTCTAGTTAGAGTGGTATTCGAATGCAGTACAAATACAATCATTATAAACTGAACTTTAACAAGAAGAAATATAATGCACTGCAGTTTTCCCGGGAATTTAGAGATCACTGCATTGAAACAATAATCAAGAAATGAGAATTACAAATTCCTTGTTCAATTAGAGCAATGGCACAAGAGGTAAAGAAGCTGGTACAATACTTCACTGGCGAACCCAAATTCCCAATAAGCTAACCTACTAAGCTAAATAATTCTACATTCCCCATATCCACACCCCCAATTTTGGCAAAAATACTCCATAAACCAGTAGTATCGATTGCTAATCATCCTGTACATAATTTTAAAAAGATTAAAACTTCAGTTAGGTATCAATAGAACTCTTCCAAAACCCACACACGCAAATATACAAACACATAAGAGGCACATTCAATCCGCAGCACTGAACACAACAACGATTAAGATTTTAACTTATTTTTGTTCATTACTGTCCACTACCATCACAAATCCACCTCAGGAAACCTGCCAAAAATGGAGGAGAAATGGGTTACCTGAAGTTGAGGAATTGCCCAGCAATAAAGAGGGGCCAGAAGTAAAACGATGGCGGCCAAGAAATCGTAGAGACAGAAAAGAGGGATATGAATTGTATTATTTTGAGAAAATGAGAAACCAATGCCATGACTCTGCAGGGATCACGGCCTCTCCCGCAAAGATCCACCCATGATTGTGGGTTTGTCCACAGCCAGTAGTAGAATGGGAATGGAGATATCACTCCTATAAATGCCCATAATCCCATTTCCTCTTCTTCTACTAGTTTATATAGATTTACAGAAGAAGAAAAAAACAGAGATTATTAACTGGGTGCAACTGTGGATTTAACGTAGGTTTTGTTGAATAAATGGAGTGGACTGTAGATCTTGAGTTAAATGTTTCCACGGCCACCGAACTTTGAACCATGTCACAGTTACTCATCGAACTTCCAAAATTGTCACATTAGTCACCGAGCTTTACTCCGTTAGAGTCCATTACTCAACGGATGGATGACATTTCAAAACATGCTGATGTGGTGGACGGAAACATGAGGTGGTCAGTTAACTCCTTCCAAATGGTAAGTGGATTGCCAAATCAGCGCCGTGTCATCGCCAAACATGCCTTTAACATATTGAGGAAATGGAAGCGTCTTTCCCAATTAAAACCCAAACCCTAAACGTGAAACCCAGTATCCCCAAATCAATTATCGACGCTCCATCTACAAATTCCCAAATCTCCGAAATCAGTTGACATTCAAAATCCTAATCCCTCAATCCAGAAAATCAATTATCGAAGCTCCATCCCTGGTCAGGATGTATTCGATCTGGCCAACGACAACTATTTGCAGTCAGTCGATCAAACATCATGTTCCAACTGATAATGTGAACTTCGACGAAACAGTGGACGGATTGCATGACATGACAGAGGTGGAATCTGCCAATTTGAGATCGACAAAGGCATGAGCACGACAACATGCAAAATCTGCCAAATTGAAAGATGCACAGACCCGATAAGTTATGTAATATCAGTTTGGTGTTTTTGTTTTTTGGTAATGTTGCTGAAATTATTAGCAACATTTGGTGAAAGATGCACAGCCATGCCATGGTTTTTTCCTTTTTTTTTTTTTTTTGGGTCCGAATACGTCGAGGAAATGGTGATAGATAGGCAAAAAAAAACATACAATTTTTAAAATAGCTGTTGACCACTGCTTAAAAAAAAAATCAAAAATTTGTAAAGGCTTTAAAAAGAATGAAAACCCAAAACTACCCCTGATAATAAAATTCTGAAATCAACGACAGGAGAGAAAGAAGGAAATCGACGAGTTTTTCTTGGGAGAAGACTGACCAGCCACCATTAAAAGCGAAGAAAGTAAGTTTTGCATAATTTTTCCCCCATAAATCTATATTAAAGGTTTATTTTGTTGAAAATAGTGGTAGAAGTCTTTATAGAATATGTAAAAATAGTAAAAACTAACATTTTTTAAAGTTTAGGTGCCGGAGATGGCGATCTCCGACAAGGGGGCCGTCTACGGGGAAGACAGCTTTGCTGTCTGTTTAACAAACGGCACAGACACCGTCTGTTAACAGACAACCCATCTATTTTTACTTTTTTTTTAATATCTTTAAATTATTATTTAATTATTATTTAAATGATAAAAGAAAAATATAAATAATGAATAAATGTTAATAATCAAAATAC